>NW_017670981.1:238084-270767 GCF_001879085.1 Nicotiana attenuata | reverse complement strand
TAAGGCATGAAAATCAGTACTTAAAAGACATAGATAAAATATGGAATATAGAAACACGTCTTTAAATCTGAATACCTTTGTAAATTCTAAAACATTTATAATGTCATGCATGTGCATATAAATGTCGTGCCATGCATAGGTATGAGCGTACATTATATCATCAAGCCACTAAGGGCATCCCATCATATCGTCTCGGCCATGATGGACAACATTATCAACATATACCAGCTGATCAAGTGGTGGTGCGTATATAACGCCGTAACCTTTTCCCATATCCCATATAAATATATTTTCATATATACGCGTATATAACGTCATCTGGTCATGGGTCAATGCACATACATAAATGGGTGAAATGCATGAAAAATACGTAAAAATCTCAATATTCCTTCCAAATAAACTTTTTTTCAACTGTGTATTATTCTGAGACCCATGAACAGAAGATAATAATAATTCTCATGTGGAATCAAGAATATAGACACCCCTAGTATCTCTATAGATAGAGTAATTTATGAAAACTGTATGTTTGCTCGTTTCTTCAGTATAATTTGGACCATGCCAAAAGAAAGAAAGGATGGCCTTAACATACCTGGAGTAGGGAAAACCCCATATAATATTCCTTTGGAAAACCTTCATTGATTGAACGAAATTTACCCCTGCTTCTTAGAAATTCATGTAAGAAATTGCTTCTAGTTCCTAAAAATTTTGAAATGAAAAAAAACGTTTTTTGGTTCCCTGAAATTTTTAGAGGAATAACGTTTCTGGTTCTTTGAAGTTTTGGAAAGAATAACGTTTCTGGATTCATTTTGATTCATATTGGATTGTAACAGATAACTTAGATAGTCATCCATTCTCTTTTATGCCTAGGTTGCCACCTAGGCATAAGTGACTACATAGTCACTTCTTGACTTAATGGCTTCTTGCCACGTATTTGGGGATAATTTATAAAAATTTTATCCACCTATTAGTTAATTAGGTAATGTCCCTTTATTCGATAATTAATCAATTACCCATATAATTTAAAAATTACCATAAATTACTTAAAATTCTACTTACTTTTAACATACTTTACATATAATTTATACATTATACTACCGTGGTCATATGGTACCTTGCATGGTACTAGTTCATAATTATCGGATATTATTGCTCGACCCGTATTTTATCCCAAATTGGCCACTTTCAACGAAACTCGTTTTCTTTAATTCGTGTACCACCTTTATCCTTCATAACACTTATTATTGCTTGTTACAAATAGCGTAATACGTTAACGTCAAGATGATCTCGTCCCCGAATCCACGTCGGTTAAGTGAAAACAAAATTTAAACGTACGAAAATGTGAGACGTAACAACGACCCCAAATACCCCGGTCGTGATGGCGCCTATCACTCTACTGGGCAAGCCAACCAAATATTTACCACAACAAAATCTATTATAAAAATCATATTCTAGTGTCGAATAATTCTCAAATTTGTCATATGAAATAGATGATAAAAGCAGAATATACGGGAAAAAAAAACCAGTACAAAATACCGACACAGCCCAACAAATCCGGTGTCACTAGTCAAGAGCCTCTAAATACAACTCAAAACTGACTGAATAACACATCATAAGTCTTAAATAACATAATACTAAGATAGTAAGGAGGAAAGCAGGGCTGCGAACACCGTGCAGCTACCTTGCAGTCTCCGATAAAGCTCTGAGAGTGCTGGAAGCTCTCACTCTTATGCTCGGGCACCTGGATCTGCACACAAGGTGCAGGGAGTAACGTGAGTACGCCAACTCAGTAAGTAACTAAAGTAAATAAATTTTGAGTGCAGTGACGAGCACTTAAAATCATTTCAACAGAATTATAAAGTCAAGTTCTGCAATTTAATAGCCAGTTATCTCGTTAAACTCCAGTTTCAATTCAAAATCCTTTGACAGCATTAATTCAACATTTTTCAAAGAGGCTTAGTATAAAAGACGAGTGAAAAATATTAAAATATCACAGACGAGCCCCTCGGGCAAGGTATCACTCATAAGTATAGCCTCTCGGGCAAGCCTCTCAGTCACTCATGACTCAGCTCTAGTCACACAGTACTCACACTCAACACTCCGGCTCAATAAATATCTCATAGTCATAATAATGATAATAATCACTGCGGCGTGCAGCCCAATCCATTGTTTATAGTCGACTACGCTCACTAGGGGTGTGCAGACTTCGGAGGGGCTCCTACAACCCAATCGTTATATTACTGCGGCGCGCAGCCCGATCCAATATGTATATCGCTGCCGCGTGCAGCCCGATCCATGTGTATATTGCTGCGGCATACAGCCCGATCCATATATATAATATCGCTGCGGCGTGCAACCCGATCCATAATAGATATATAATCCTCACCATTAGGTCCTAAACCTCTCTCAGTCATTAACCTCACGGCCCCTCGGGCATATCAGTAAAAAATCAGGGAACTCAGCCCAAAGAGTTTTCATATATTAAGAAATAGAGTGATGAAACCGGTTTTTAACAAATAACAGATAAAAAATGACTGAGGATATGCTTCCAAATCAAACAGAGTGAGGAAAGTAGTAAAAGTACCCCTAAGGGTCTAAACAGGTCGGCACAAGGCCCCAAACATGGCATACAGCACAAAATATAGTATCAATCTCTAAAGTACAAAATATCATAAGATTTCAAATTAAATATGCGGCTTAATAGTCTCTACGGAACAAACCAAGTCACAATCCCTACCAGTGCACGCCCACACGCTCGTCACCTAGCATGTGCGTAACCTCGTTTATCAAAACAATATAACATACCGGGGTTCCATACCATCGGGTCTAGATTTACAATGGTTACTTATCTCAAACCGAGTAAATACTACTCCTCAACGCCCTTGCCCCTCAACTCGGCCTCAACTCGCGTCAAATCTATCCAAAAATAGCATCACAACATCAATATATGCTAAGGGAACAAAGCCCATGCGAAAATAATCGAATTACAACACAAATCCTTAAATAGATCAAACCCGACCCTGGGGCCTACGTCTCGAAATCCGATAAAAATTACATCGATAAAATCCTTATCCTTCCACGAGACCATACATACCAAAAAAACTAAAATCCGACCACAAATGACCCCTCAAATCCCTAGATTAAGGTGTCCAGTTTTCCAAGACCTAAACCCCCAATTTTTTGCTTCTAATTTTCCATAGATTTCAAGCTTAATCAATCAAAACCCAACGTAGAAACAAGTTTAGGGTCCAAAAACCTAATCTCCACGAAATCCCCTTGAAATCCCTCTTCAATTTGCTCCCTCAAGCTGAAACCCGTATGAGAAAATGATAAAATAACCAAAAATTCGCGAAGGAAACCTTATATACTTTCTCGCCCAGGGTTTTCGCACCTGTGGCCCATTTTCCGCACCTGCAAAGCCGCTTCTGTGGCCGGACGACCGCTTCTGCGTTTCCCACTTAAATCATCAAAACCGCACCTGCGCATAAACTACCGCACATGCGGTCTCGCAGGTGCGACCCAACATCCGCACCTGCAGAGCTGCTTCTGCGGCCAGACAACCGCTTCTGCGGTTCCCACTTAAATAATCAAAGTCGCACCTACGCATAAACTACCGCACATGCAGTCTCACAGGTGCGACCCAAGTTCCGCACCTGCGCCTTCAGCTCTTCACACCCAATTCCGCATCTGCGGCTAATTGTCCACTTCTGCGGTCCCGCACCTGCGGTCCACAAGCCGCAGGTGCGGTTATGGCAGGAGCTTCAGCACTTCAGCTGCAAATTTCCCACTCCAAAACTCCCGTCAACCCTCCGAAATCGCCTCGAGGCTCCCGGGACCTCAACAAAAAGTACGAACAAGCCATATACCACCATCCAAACCTATACCAATCTTCGAAACACCTAAAACAACATCGACACAACAATTCAACCATCAACCACGAATTCAAGCCAAAGAACTCCAAAAACTTCCGAATTCCGCTTTTGATCAAAAAGTCTATCAAACCTCGTCTGAATGACCTGAAATTTTGCACACACGTCACAAATGACAAACCGGACATACTCCAACTTCCGGAATTCCATTCCGACCCCAATATCATAATCTCCGCTATCAACCGGAAAATGCCAAATATCCATTTTCACCAATTCAAGCCTAAATCTACTCCGGACCTCCAAAACACATTCCGATCATGCTCCTAAGTCCCAAATCACCTCCCGAAGCTATTTGAATTTTAAAACCAAATTCCGAGATCGTTTGCTCACAAGTCAACTTCCGGTTGACATTTCCAACTAAAAGACCAACTTAAGAGACTAATTGTCTCAAACCTCACCAAAACTATTCCGAACTCGAACCAACCAATTCGATACCATACCATACAACTGAACAAGACATAAAGAAGAACAAATAGGGAAAACAAAGCGGTAATTCATGAAACGACCGGCCGGGTCATTACATCCTCCCCTCTTAAACAAATGTTCGTCCTCAAACAAGTCAAGAAACATACCTGAAGCCTCAAATAGGTGATGATATCTGCTCTGCATCTCCCGCTCGGTCTCCTAGGTAGCCTCCTCCACGGGCCGACCTCTCCACTGCACTTTCACTAAAGTTATATCCTTCGATCTCAACTTTCGAACCTGACGCTCAAAAATAGCTGCTGGCTCCATATAATATGTCAAATCACCCTCTAACTGAACCGTGCTGAAATCCAGAACATGAGACGGATCTCCAATATAATTCCGGAGCATAGAAGCATGAAACACTGGATGCACACTCGATAAGCTGGGTGGCAGGGCAAGCTCATATGCCGCCTCCCCAATCCTCCGAAGCACCTCAAAAGGCCCAATGAACCGAGGGCTCAATTTCCCCTTCTTTCCAAATCTCATAACACCCTTCATGGATGAAACTTCAGTAGCACATTCTCCCCAACCATATAAGACACATCACGAACCTTCCTGTCAGCATAACTCTTTTGCCTCGACTGCGCTGTACGAAGCCTCTCCTGAATTACCTTCACCTTGTCTAAGGCATCCTGCACCAAGTCTGTACCTAGAAGTCTAGCCTCGCCGGGCTCAAACCAACAAACTGGAGTTCTACTCCCATATAAAGCCTCGTATGGAGCCATCTGAATACTCAACAGGTAACTGTTGTTATATATAAACTCCGCGAGCGGTAGAAACTGGTCCCATGAACCACTGAAGTCAATCACACAAGCGCGTAACATGTCCTCTAATATCTGAACAGTGCGCTCGGACTGCCCGTCCGTCTGAGGGTGAAAAGTTGTGCTCAACTCAACCTAAGTACCCAACTCTTGCTGCACGGTCCTCCAAAACTGTGAAGTAAACTGAGTACCTCTATCTAAAATGATGGAAACTGGAACCCCATACAGGCGAACAACCTCTCTGGTATAAATCTGAGCTAACCGCTCTGAGGAATAGGTAGTACAAATAGGAATGAAGTACACGGACTTGGTCAGCTGATCCACAATCACCCAAATAGCATTGAACTTCTTCAAAGTTCGTGGGAGCCCAACTACAAAGTCATGGGTAATACACTCCCACTTCCACTCTGGAATAACCATCTGCTAAAGCAAGCCACCCGGTCTCTAATGCTCATATTTCACCTGCTGACAGTTGAGACACCGAGCTACAAATCCTACAATATCCTTCTTCATCCTCCTCCACCAATAATGTTGTCTCCGATCCTGATACATATTCGCGCCACCCGGATGAACGGAATACCGCGATCTATGGGCTTTCTCTAAGATCAACTCCCAAAGCCCGTCTACTTTGGGCACACATTTCCGGCCCTGCATCCTCAACACCCCATCATCATCAATAGTCACATCTCTGGCATCGTCGTGCTGAACTCTGTCCTCAAGGACAAGCAAATGAGGATCATCATACTGGCGCTCTCTGATGCAATCAAATAAAGACGAGAAATCACATAAGCCAATACCCGACTGAGCTCCGAAATATCCAACCTCACAAACCGGTTGGCCAAGGCCTGAACATCTACTGCAAGGGGTCTCTCCCCAACAGGAATCTATGCCAAACTGCCCATACTCACCGCCTTCCTACTTAAAGCATCGGCCACTACATTGGCCTTCCCCGGATGGTACAAAATAGTAATATCATAATCCTTTAGCAGCTCCAACCATCTTCGCTGCCTCAAATTGAGATCCTTCTATTTGAACAAGTGTTAGAGGCTACGATGATCAGTAAACACCTCACAAGACACACCATACAAATAATGCCTCCAAATCTTCAATGCGTGAACAATGGCAGCCAACTCTAGATCATGAACGGGGTAGTTCTTTTCATGGGGCATCAACTGACGAGAAACATAAGCAATAACTCTACCCTCCTGCATTAACACACACCCAATGGCCACTCTCGAGGCATCACAATACACTGTATAAAAACCTGAAGCTGATGGCAAAACCAATACTGGAGTTGTGGTCAAGGAAGTCTTGAGCTTTTGAAAGCTCACCTCACACTCATCGACCACCTGAATAAAGCACCCTTCTGAGTTAATTTAGTAAAGGGTGATGCAATAGATGAAAATCCCTGAATGAACCGAAGGATATAATTGGCCAAACAAGAAAATTGTGAATCTCTATGGCTGAGGACGGTTTGGGCCAACTCTGAACCGCCTTTATCTTCTTCGAATCAACCTGAATACCCTCTCTAGACACCACGTGCCCCAAGAAAGCCATTGAACTGAGCCAAAACTCACACTTGGAGAACTTTGCATAGATCTTCTCCTCCCTCAATCTCTGCAACACAAATTTCAAATGCTCCGTGTGATCCTCCTGACTACGCGAATACACCAGAATATCATCAATGAAAACTGTGAAAAATGAGTCGAGATACGGCTGGAACACGCTGTTCATCAAATGCATGAACGCTGCTGGGGCATTGGTCAGCCTAAAAGACATCACAAGGAACTCATAGTGGCCATATCGGGTCCTAAAAGTTGTCTTAAGAATATCCGAGTCCCTGATCTTCAGCTGGTGATACCCTGAACGGAGATCAATCTTGGAGAACACCCTCGCTCCTTGAAGCTGGTCGAACAAATCATCAATGCGAGGCAGGGGATACTTGATCTTAATTGTAACCTTGTTCAACTTCCTGTAATCAATGCACATCCTCATCATGCCATCCTTTTTCTTCACAAATAGAACAGGAGCACCCCACGGAGAAACACTAGGCCGAATAAACCCCTTATCAAGGAGTTCTTGAAGCTGCTCTTTAAACTCCTTCAACTCCGCTGGTGCCATACGATACGGTGGAATAGAGATGGGCTGAGTGCCCAGCACCAGGTCAATTCCAAAATCAATATCCATGTCCGGGGGCATGCCCGACAGGTCTGCAGGAAACACATCGGGAAAATCCCTCACAATAGGAACAGAATCAATACTAGGAGCCTCTGACTGACATCCCTCACAAAGGCTAAGTATGAAAGACATCTTTTCCTAACCATCCACTGAGCCTTCAAAAACGAAATCACCCTACTAGGGATGAAATCAGTGGAATCTCGCCACTCAATCTGTGGCACACCCGACATAGCCAATGTCACTATCTTAGCATGACAATCCAATATAGCACGACACGGAGATAACCAATCCATGCCCAATATAACGTCAAAGTCCACTATACAAAGCGACAATAGGTCCACTCGGGTCTCTTGACCCCCAATGGTCACCACACACGATCGGTATACACGGTCCACAACTATCGTATCACCCACCGAAGTAGATATACGAACAGATAAAACAAGAGACTCACGGGGCGTATCAAGATAACGAGCAAAATATGACGGCACATATGAAAAAGTGGAACCAGGATCAAATAATATAGAGGCATCTCTGTGGCAGACTGAGACAATACCTGTAATCACAGCATCTGAAGCAACAACATATGGTCTGGCTGGGAGTGCATAGAAATAGGCCTGACCGCCACCAAATCGACCTCCCCCTTTGGGGAGACCCCTAGCCGACTGACCCCCACCCCTAGCTACCTGAGTGGGTGGTAAAGTAACTGGAGCTGAAGTCGAGGGCTGACCCCTCTGTTGAGACGGATCCTCAAGAAGATGAGGACACTGCCTCCTCATATGCCCAAACTCTCCACACTCGTAACAACTCCCTGGTGCGGGCAACAGGGACTGAAGGGAACCCTTGGCACTGGAATGACCAGTAGAAGGACCTGGCATGGAAGAACCCTGAACTGATGGAGCACGGGACGAACTCTGGGCTGGTAGGGAACTGAGTGATGAATGGACCTGATGTGAGCTGTGAGAACCATGGCCTGATGATGCCCAACGATGAATTGGGCGAGTTGACTGAGCATGCCTGAATGGACGGCCTCTGCTGTGCTGAAACTGACCTCTCAAAGGAGCACCACCAAAACTACCAGATCCCCGAGGCCTCTCTCTCATCTTGCTCCTAGCAACGAACTGACTCAATCTCGCGAGCGATATCAACAACCTCCTCAAAATTAGCACCTGACAGTCTCCCTTGGTCATGAGAATTCGAAGCTAATATGTGAGGCCATCAACAAACCTCTGATTCCTCTCTCTATCCGTAGAAACCAACCAAACAACATGACGAGCTAACTCTGAGAACCTCATCTCATACTGTATCACAGTCATATCCCCCTGACGCTACTGCTCGAACTGCCTACGCAGCTCCTCTCTGCGAGACTGTGGCACATACTTCTCCAAGAAGAGAATGAAGAACTGCTGCCAGGTAAGGGGCGTTGCATCAACATGCCTACGACTCTCATAAGCCTCCCACCAAGTAAAGTCAGCTCCAGAAAATTGAAAGGTAGTAAATGCGACCCCACTGGTCTCCAGAATACCCGTTGTGCAAAGAATCCTCTGACACTTGTCCAAGAAACCCTGGGCATCCTCGCCCTCTGTACCACTGAAAGTCGGAGGTTGAAGTCTACCAAACCACTCCAATTGACGTTGCTCGTCGTTAGGCATAACTGGTACCACATAATCCTGGGCTGGTGCAACTGGCTGAGCTGGAGATGCCCCCGGTGTCTGAAGTCCCTGCACAACCTGCTCAGGTGTGCGAGCAACGGGAGTGTGAGTGCCTCCCCCGGCCTGAGAAGTAGATGCGGCCGTAGTAACTGAGACAGCCTGAGCCAAAATGGTTCACACTGATAGAATCTGAGCTAGAGCCTCCTGAAGGCCTAGAATCACAATAGGCACAGCCGGTGCCTGTGCTGGTGCTGCTGGAGCGTCCTCAAATGAAACCTGATCCTGAACTGGGGCGGCTGGTGGATCTGCAGGTGCTGCCCTAGCTGCTGTGCGAGCTACACCCCTGCCCCTACCACGGCCTCGACCGCGACCTCGTCCTCTAGTAGCCCCAACTGGTGGTACTGGTGGTCGTCCGTCCTGATTGGTAGCACGTGTCCTAACCATCAGTGAGAGAATAGAATAACAGAAGTTTAGTACTAGAATCAACAGATTCGCACGACAGGAATTTCAAGAATGTGAAGTTATTCCTAAAGGTTCTGCAGCCTCCCGAGGATAAGTACAGACGTCTCCGTACCGATCCACGAGACTCTACTAAACCGGCTAATGACTCGCAAGATCTATGTAACCTAGGCTCCGATACCAACTTGTCACGACCCCAAATACCTCGGTCGTGATGACGCCTATCACAGTACTAGGCAAGCCAACCAAATATTTACCACAACGAAATCTTTTATAAACATCATTTTTTAGTATCGAATAAGTCTCAAATTCGTCATATGAAATAGATGACTAAAAACAGAATATGCGGAAAAAAACCCAGTACAAAATACCAACATAGCCCAACAAATCCGGTGTCACTAGTTAAGAGCCTCTAAATACAACTAAAAACTGACTGAATAATACATCATAAGTCTGAAATAACATAATACTAAGATAGGAAGGAGGAAAGCAGGGTTGCGAATGCCGTGTAGCTACCTTGCAGTCTCCGGTAAAGCTCTGAGAGTGCTGGAAGCTCTCACTCTAATGCTCGGGCACCTGGATCTACACACAAGGTGCAGGGAGTAACATGAGTATGCCAACTCAGTAAGTAACTAAAGTAAATAAAGTCTTAGTGCAGTGACGAGCATTTAAAATCACATAAGAAGTTTCTACAGAATTATCAAGTCAAGTTCTGCAATTTAATACCCAGTTATCTCGTAAAACTCCAGTTTCAATTCAAAATCCTTTGAAAGCATCAATTCAACATTTTTCAAAGAGGCTTAGTATAAAAGAAGAGTGAAAAAGATTAAAACGTCACAGACAAGCTCCTCGGGCAAGGTATCACTCATAAGTATAGCCTCTCGGGCAAGTCTCTCGATCACCCGTGACTCAGCTCTCGTCACGCAGTACTCACACTCAGCACTCTGGATCAATAAATATCTCGTAGTCATAATAATGATAATAATCGCTGCGGCGTGCAGCCCGATCCATAGTATATAGTCGACTACGCTCACTGGGGATGTGCAGACTCCGAATGGGCTCCTACAGCCCAAGCGTCATGTAGATGCGGCGCGCAGCCTGATCCAATATGTATATCGATGCGGCGTGCAGCCCGATCCATATGTATATCGATGCGGCGTGCAGCCCGATCCACATATACAATATCGATGCGGTGTGCAACCCGATCCATAATAGATATATAATCCTCACCATTAGGTCCTTAACCTCTCTCAGTCATTAACCTCACGGCCACTCGGGCATATCAGTAAAAAATTAGGGAACTCAGCCCAAAAAGTTTTCATATATTAAGAAATAGAGTGATGAAACCTGTTTTTAACAAATAACAGGTAAAATAAGACTGAGGATATGCTTCCAAATCAAACAGAGTGAGGTAGGTAGTAAAAATACCCCTAAGGGTCTAAATAGGTCGGCACAAGGCCCCAAACATGACGTACAACCCAAAATATAGTATCAATCTCTAAAATATGGAATATCATAAAAGATTTCAAAATCAAATACGCGGCTTAATAGTCGCTACGGGACGGACCAAGTCACAATAACTACCACCAAGCCCACACGCTCGTCACCTAGCATGTGCGTCACCTCGTTTATCAAAACAGTACAACATACCGGGGTTTCATACCCTCAGGTCTAGATTTACAATGGTTACTTACCTTAAACCAGTGAAATTACTACTCCGCGACGCCCTTGCCCCTCAACTCGGCCTCAACTCGCGTCGACTCTATCCAAAAATAGCATCACAACATCAATATATGCTAAGGGAACGAAGCCCATGCGAAAATAATCAAATTACAACACAAATCCCAAAATTGACCAAACCCGACCCCTGGGCCCACGTCTCGGAAATCGATAAAAATTACATCAATAAAATCCTTATCCTCCCACGAGTCAATACATACCAAAAATACCAAAATCCGATCACAAATGACCCCTCAAATCCCTAGATTAAGGTCTCCAATTTTACAAGGCCTAAACCCCCAATTTTTGCTACTAATTTTCCATAGATTTCAAGCTTAATCAGTCAAACACCATCATAGAAACAAGTTTAGGGTCCAAAAACCTTACCTCCACGAAATCCCCTTGAAATCCATCTTCAATTTGCTCCCTCAAGCTCAAACCCGTATGAGAAAATGATGAAATAACCAAAAATTCATGAAGGAAACCTTATATACTTTCTGGCTCAGGGTTTTCGCACCTGCGGCCCATTTTTCGCACCTACAGAGCCGCTTCTGCGGCCAGACGATCGCTTCTGCGGTTCCTACTTAAATCCTCAAAACCGCACCTGCGCATAAACTACCGCACATGCAGTCTCGCAGGTGCGACCCGACCTCCGCACCTGCGCCTTCAGCTCTTCACACCCAATTCTGCATCTGTGGCTAATTGTCCGCTTCTGTGGTCCCCAAGCCGCAGGTACGGTTATGCCAGGAGCTTCAACACTTCAGCTGCAAATTTCCAATTCCAAAACTCCCGTCAACCCTCCGAAATCACCCGGAGGCTCCCGGGACCTCAACCAAAAGTACGAACAAGCAATAAACCACCATCCAAACTTATACCAATCTTCGAAACACCTAAAACAATATCGACACAATAATTCAACCACGGATTCAAGCCTAGGAACTCCAAAAACTTCCAAATTCCGCTTTCGATCAAAAAGTCTATCAAACCTCGTCCGAATGACCTGAAATTTAGCACACACGTCAAAAATGACACAACGGACCTACTTCAACTTACGGAATTCCATTCCGACCCCTATATCAAAATCTCAGCTATCAACCGAAAACGCCAAAAATGCATTTTCGCAAATCTATTCCGGACCTCCAAAACATATTCTGATCACGCTCCTAAGTCCAAATCACCTCCCGAAGCTATCCGAGTCATAAAACCCAAATTCCGAGATCGTTTGCTCACAAATCAACTTTCGATTGACTTTTCCAACTAAAAGACCAACATAAGATACTAAGTGTCTCAAACCTCACCAAAATCATTCCAAACTCGAACCAGCCAACTCGATACCATACCATACGACCGAACAAGACATAAAGAAGTAGAAATGAGAAAAATGGAGCGGTAATTCATGAAACGACCGGCCGGATCGTTACATAATACATCATATGTAGCTACTCAAGACTTCAAATAGTAGAACAGAATGCAAATGCTCAAATCGTATGACTAGTCGGGTCGTTACAGTTGAGCTATTCAGTTCATATATTAGCTCAGTCATGTGTTGTACAAAAGAGTGACATTGGGAGGAAGTGTGACGACCCAAAGGGTCATCACCTATTTTCTCTTTCATTTCGTGCTTCCGAGGCTTTGGAAACCTCACTTTTACTTACCTCGATTTGCGTGCGCAGTCCGGGCGCGTAGCCGGAAAGCTTAAATATGAATTCTGTATAAAAATTGATGAATTTTGATATTAATATGATTAAAGTTGACTTTGGTCAACATTTTGGGTAAACGGACCCGGACCCGTGATTTGACGGTCCCGAAGGGTCCGTAGAAAAATATGGGACTTGGGCATATGCCCGGAATCGAATTCCGAGGTCCCAAGCCCGAGAAATAAATTTCTGTGCGAAATTGCTTTCTGAAATTAATTAAGGAAAATGGAAAGGAAATTTGATCAGAAGACTATGGTATCGGGCTCGTATTTTGGTTTGGACGCCCGGTAAGTCTTATATGTGATTTACGCGCTTTTTGTAAAGTTTGGTTGAAAACGGACGTCATTTGACGTGTTTCGGACTTGAAATGGAAAATTTGTATTTTATGAAAAGTTGGAAGAAATCATGTGATTTGAGGCTTGATTCTATGTATATGATGTTATTTTGGCGATTTGATCACTCGGGTAAGTCCGTAAGATGTTTTTGAGGTTGTGTGTATATTTGGTTTGGAGCCCCGAGGGCTCGGGAGAGTTTTAGATAGGCCGCGAGTGCATTTGAACCTTTGGAAAACCAGCTAATGCATTTCAGACCTGCAGGCTTCGCATTTGCGAAGCCTGGTTCGCAAAAGCGGTACTCGCAAATGCGAAAGGCCCATCGCAAAAGCGAAGATGGCCCAGGTCTGATAGTCTCGCAATTTCGATATTTTCCTTCGCAAATGCGAAGTGTTCCTGTCCGCAAAAGCGACGCCTGAGGTCGCAAATGCGAGAACTGGGGAAAATGGGGGAGTTCGCAAATGCGAACAATTCCTTCGTAATTCCCAAGCCTGTTGGGTTCGCAATTGCGACCCCAGTTTCGCAATTCCCATATCTGAGGCCTGCATTTTTCATACTTAGACGAATTTTCAACCCATTTCTTCATTCTTTCAAACTCAAACACTCCATAGGCGATTTTCCAAGAAAACTTTCCTCCCCAAATCATTTGTAAGTCAATTTATACTTAATCCCTTCAATAATTTACATCATTTATCATGTTTTCATCTTAAAATCAAGGATTTTTATGGGTGAAAATGGGGATTTTGGGTAGAACCTAGGTTTTCTTCAAATTGGGGAGTTGGACCTTAATTTGAGGTCCGATTTCAAAATAAATCGTAGATATGAACTCGTGAGGGAATGGGTAACCGGGTTTTAGTTCGAACCTCGGGTTTTGACCACGTGGGCCCGGGGGCATTTTGGGAATTTTTGAGTAAAACTTTGGGAAATTCATTTTCATGCATTCAAATTGATTCGATTAGCATTTGTTGATACATTCAAGTAATTTGTGACTAGATTCGAGCGGTTTGGTGGTGAATTCGAAGGGTAAAGCTATACTAGAGGCTTGAGTTGAGTTTGGAGCATTTGAGGTAAGTGTTTGGTCTAACTTTGGCTTGAGGGAATAGGAGTAGAGTCTTATTTGCTAATTGCAATTTGTCGAGCACGGTGTATAGGCATGGTGACGAGTATCTATACACTGGTGTCAAGCATGACCATGAGTCCTAAATTGCTAAATTATCGAATTCTTAATTGTTGCTTATGAGGACTTGGTTGGAAATCTTTAACACTGAGCCAGTAATTGTTGAGACTGAGTATTGATTTAATTGTGTTAAGTAGAAATTGAATAAGTTTGGTTATAGCTGGATCTCCCTTGCCGGGATAGTTTATTATATTATCTTGTTCCCTTGTCGGGATAGTTTATTATATTATCTTGTTCCCTTGTCGGGATAGTTTATTATAATATCTTTCTCCCTTGCCGAGATTATATTGTGTGTTGTGTTGAAAGAAATGGGATCGTGTGGCACGCCGACCACGAGATATTATGAAATGGGATCGTGTGGCACGCCGACCACGAGATAATATGAAATGGGATCGAGTGGTACGCCTACCACGTGATATTATGAAATGGGATCGAGTGGTACGCCTACCACGTGATATTATGAAATGGGATCGAGTGGTACGCCTACCACGTGATATTATGAAATGGGATCGAGTGGTACGCCTACCACGTGATATTATGAAATGGGATCGAGTGGTACGCCTACCACGTGATATGAGGAAATGGGATCGTGTTGCACGCCTGCAACGAGAGGAAATTGAAACAAGTAAAAGTGGTTTGTTTTCCCTTATTCTGTGTTAGAAGAAATCAGATGTAGTTCTTCTTTTGTTATTCCTGATATTCTGATTTATCTGCTACCCCATAAGCATGTTTCCCCCTCTCAGCTCTAATTGTTTACTTTCCGCTATTATTTGTTGTACTTGTATATATATCTGCACAGGCATTGTTTGGTAGTCTGGTCTAGCCTCGTCACTACTTCGCCGAGGTTAGGCCAGGCACTTACCAGCACATGGGGTCGGTTGTGCTGATGCTACACTTTGTGCATCTTTTTACACAGATCCAGGTGTTGGAACAGCATTTGAGTAGCAGTAGCATTCTGGGAGCGAGCTTTCGGTCCAGGGACATTCGAGGTAGCCTTGCTGACGTCCGCAGGCCCGGAGTCCCTTTCTGTTTTATTCAGTTTGTTATCATTTGTACTGAAACAGACAGTTTTATGTTTAATTCACACCTTGTATTTAGTATTCTCTAGACGTTCGTGAGTATTGTGACACCAGTCTTGGGTAGAGGATTTTGTTAAACTTCCGCATTTCTTTCAGTTAATTATATTTGAGACTTCCGCTTTATCATGTTATGTTTTGTTTTCATTAAATGGACGATAATTGCTAAAAGAAGTAAATTAAGTTGGCTTGCCTAGCTCCTATTAGTAGGCGCCATCACGACTCCCGAGGGTGGAAAAATCCGAATCGTGACAGGAAGCATTGCGTGTACTAAAATATTTGAAGGGAATATAGGTCAGGAAATTTTCTTACGAATTGATAGCAATTTGCTCTTACATTCATATTGTGATTCTCACTATCAAGTTGTCCAATGACACGACGTTCTTTATCTGGTTATTTTATTCTAGTCAAAAATTCACCTTTCTCTTGGAAAACCAAGAACAAACATATTGTCTCTTGCTCCTTGGCCGAAGCAGAATATCGTTGTATGGAAACAACGGTGTGTGAGTTGAAATGGCTCAAGGCTCTGTTATGATCCTTAGATTTCTTTCACTAGGTTCATGTCCGTTTGTATTGCGATAGTTAAGTTGCTCTACATATATCTACAAATTCAGTTTTTCATGAGCTTACTAAGTACATTAAGGTTGATTATCACTTCGTACGTGATGAAATAACAGCTGGTTGCATCTCATGTGCGCACTTCTAAAAAACTAGCAGACGTATTTATTAAAGCACTTGGGAAACAACAATTTTTGCACCTACATCGCATTTTGGGCATTCACGATCTTCATTCTCCAACTTGAAGGGAGTATTGGAAGATATAGCATAGCTATAAATATGGTGTAATATTATTTTTTGTGTATATTTTAGGAAATTGTATATATATGTTCCGGAGACTATAGTAGTGGTTGCCTTATTTTCTATGATAGCTTTCTTAGTAACAAGATATAGGTTTTGTATATATTAGCTCCAGTTTATTCAATGAAGCAACATAATATTATTCTCTCTTAAATTCTTCAGAATGATGCATGGAATTAATCTTGTATTTATTACAAACTCTTGCTCCATATATAAGTAGAAAGAGGAAGCTGTATATATTAGGAACTATGTCAAGAAAAATCTTCCTCTCTCTTTTCACAAAACAAGGTGGAGAAAAGTTTATAGTCACAGTGTCTATATATTTATTGAATCCATAAATGCAAAACATGTGTATTTTTTATTATCATATGTATCATACTTAAAATTTAATTATAAAGTTAAATTATTTCATTTCATATCAACACCGGATACGAACAAGAAGCCCTTGTCCGCCTTTGGTTAGCTGGCATGCTTTTAGCTTTCTGAAAAGGTAGGTGAATCTAATTACCAGCGCAGCTGTGGCATTAAATTTAGAAACGGCTGTATGCTATATATCAAGATTCATATATATATATATATATATATATATATATATATATATATATCATGTCAGCGGGAACAACTTCTAGTATAATGGAGAGTGAGAGAAGACTAGAACCAAAAAATACGTTTCAGTATGAAATTACAAAAAAGGATATGTTCAGAATCAAAAAGCCTATGCTCATTAAATCCTAACTGCCAAATGCGATATTTTGGAGAAAAGGAAAGAAAGGATACATTAATGAAAAAACAAGCAAAAGAATATCTGACACAACAATGTTATACTACTAGCTAGTAAAGCTGTCATGAAATAGGCATATTCCATGGATTCCAATAACCGAAAAGTGGAAGCATGCAATGACTTCCTTGTCTCTAATTCCAATTATTGTTACCTGTTTTAGCTTACACAAAATTTCAAAAAAGAAAAGAAACAAAAAGACGCTTTTTACTTTTTGTTATAATGTACGGGTCCCGAAAGATTTATCAGCTTCCCATGTTTATTTAGATTTAATTGGAGCAGCTATATTCATGACCGTTGCAATTATTAGTTCCACTCTATATTTGTGTTAGGTGTAAGGCTTCAATTCTATCAAAAGATTATCTCTTCAATTTTCTTCTCAACCACTATTCAGATGCTTAACCCCACAATTAAAATTTTTAATGATGCTCAAGCTCAAGCATGACAAATGAGAGATGAATAATGTTGTTTTCTTTAAACAGTATTATCATTCACTATATAAATTATGTACGCATTGGATTGAAGAGTACACCCATACCTGAAAATATAGTATCAAACTATAAGCCAAGAAGAAATCACATAGCCTTTATTTTGGTCACTTTTCACTTTTAATGGTTGAGATTTAGAGATTCCTTGCATATAAATTAATTTATTCCTAATATTTAAATTTAAATTCCTGTTAATAATATGATAAGGTATGGTGGATCGGAGACACTATTTAGAAAGGTCATGTCATTCAAAACCATCTCACAAAAAAAAAAAAAAAAAACTCTCCTTATATGTGTATGCAAATTACGTTTTTTTTTACGATTTGTATACACACTGCGTAAAAATAAAATAAAGTAAATATAAATTTGAGATAAGTAAAATCTCAAAATTAACATCGTCCTAGAACCAAACTCACTTACAGAGATGAACTTGTTTGATGGGGTCCCAGGGGTCTCGGGTTTGAAACGAACTGAAATCGGATTGAAATTCGGATTTGAGGAAATGCTGAAGACCGTTGAAGTTTGGTGTCATCGCACCTGCAGTTGGTTTGATCGCAGGTGCGAGGGAGGTCGTCGCAAAAGCAAAGAAGGCCAGCCAGGGGAAGGTCCGCGGGTGCGGAGCTTGGGCGCGCAGATGCGCATCCGCAGAAGCGGAGAAGGCACCGCAAATGCGGAATCTAGGCCTTTGATGGTGGACCACAGGTGTGGTCGTGCGCCACAAAAGCGTGCTCGCAGCGGCGGTCTGTGCTTCGCAGAAGCCTGACCGCAAGAGCGGATTTTGTCCGCAGAAACGGACTTGCATTGTAACGAGCCGCACGTTCATTTCGAGAGTTGTAGCCTTGTTCCCCCATTTTCTGCTCCTTTTGTATTCTACAATTGTTATATGACTTACCGGGTTAGTTGATTTGGGTCCGGAGAGATTTCAAAGTGAATTGAGACGCTTAGTCTCTTATTTGAAAGCTTAAGTTGGAAAAGTTGACCGAATGTTGAATTATGTGTAAACAACCTCGGATTTGAATTTTAGATGGTTTTGTTAGGTGATTATGGACTTAGGAGCATGTCCGGATTGTGATTTGAAGGTCCATAGTAGAATTAGGCTTGAAATGGCGAAAGTTTAAATTATTGAAAGTTTGATCGGGAGTGGACTTTTTGATATCGGGGTCGGATTGGATTTCCGGAAGTTGGAGTAGGTTCTAGGTGTTATTTATGACTTGTGTGCAAAATTTGAGATCAATCAGACATGATTTGATAGGTTTCGACGTCATTTTGTAGAATTTGGATATTTCAAAGTTGGGATTGAATCCGTGTGCACTTCGTATTTTTGGTATTGTTCGAGGTGATTTGAGGGTTCGACTAAGTTTGTATTGGGTAATAAAACTTGTTGATACGTTTGGTTGAGGTCCCCAGGGCCTCGAGTTGATTTCGGGCAGCTAAACGGAGTTGGATTGAAATAGAAGTGCACCTGAAGTTTTGGCCACTGCTGGTGTAATCGCACCTACAGAATGGACATCGCAGGTGCGAGCCCCCAGAAACGGGAAGGTAATCCACAGAAACGGGCAAGGCCAAGAGGTTAGGGGTCGCAGGTGCGAAGGATATCCCGCACTATCGGAGCCGCAGATGCGTACTGGGAGTCATAGAAGCGGAGGCAGTGAGGGCTAAGTGACTTCCGCAGAAGCAAAACTTTCACTACAGAAGCAGATATTTGGCCGTAGGTGCGGAAGACCTGGGGAGAACATATAAATAGAAGGTTCTGAGATTTTTCACCATTTCCACCATTTTGAGCTCGGAGCTTAGAGGTTTTTGAGAGGGTTTTTGAAGAGATTATTGAGGTATGCTCCTTGTGTTCATTTGTCTTCAATAATGATGTTTCCTCACTGATTTTTCACCTAGTTTGTGTATTTTTGAGGTGTAAATTGGGGGTTTGAGGCTAGGGATTTGGAGAGTGAATTTTGAGGATTTGAATGACCATTTGGTGTTGGATTTTTGTAAATTTAGTACGGTTAAACTCGTGAGTGTATTGACTTTCGGGTTTTGTGACTTTTGTCGAATATCGAGACGTGGGCCCGAGGGCCAGGTTTGAGCCGATTTTGGATTTTGGCTATAATTTCGTATTTTTCTTGAGGAATTGATCCCTTAGCCTATATTGATTGTATTGTACTACTTGTGGCTAGATTCGTGATGTTTGGAGACCTATTTGAAAGGCAATGGCATTTTGGAGTAGAGTTTTGCTCGGGTTGAGGTAAGTAACAGTTCTTAATCTGGTCCTGAGGGTATGGGACCTCGGATTTTATGTTATGTGATTGTTTTGGAGGTGACACACATGCTAGGTGAAGGGCGTGTGGGCGTGAACCGTGGGAATTCTGACTTAATCAATCTCGTGAAACTGTAAAGATGAATAGTTTGCTGTTAGCTATATGCTCTCTATGTGTTATTGAAATTTGACTGTAAATCATGTTAGAAACCATGTTTAGGCTATGTGTTGATACAGTTGGGACCCACAGAGTCCGTGTTACATGTTGAACTGCTTGCTGAATACTATTTGTACTCAGTCTCAGTTTTTACTCGCATATCATATCTCAGTATCAATTATTCTTATTGATACATCACGTTATTACTATTTGGGCTAATTTTCCTGACTTCTGAGAGCCCAAGAGACTAGAGAGATTGATGATAGAGTGAGGCCGAGGGCTTGATTGTGAGGATATTTATGGGATCAGGGTGCACGCCGCAACATGTTTCATTGATTTATGCCATGATTGGCCATATATAGCGCTTGGGCTGTAGGAGCCCCTCCGGATTCTGTACACACCCCCAGTGAGCACAGGTACCTACTGAGTGCTGAGTGCTAAGTGCCCTAGTGTTGAGTGATCGTGAGGCATGAGTAACTGTGAGGAATGAGTGATTGTGAGGTTGGAGTGAATGGGAGGACTGAGTGATTGTTTCCCTGAGAGGCTGTATATGATTTTATTATTGTTGCACACAGTTGCCTTATATCACTGTTTTGAAAACTTCTGAAAGTTATCTTTATCCGGTTTTATTTGAACTTGGCATAAACAAACTGATTTGACTTGATTTACCGGATTTAGGAAGCATGTCTATTTTCCTCATTGAGACTACTGAAAATGAATTATAACTGTGTAGCTCATCACTATCTTTCAGTTCCTTATTTATTTGTTGTTACTTACTGAGTTGGTTGTACTTCACGCTACATCCTGCACTTCGTGTGCAGATCCAAGAGTTTTTGGACGCAGAGGGTGTTGATAGTTCTCGTAGCAGACTGTTGGAGATAGCGAGGTAGCTTCCTGGCATTCAAAGACCTTGTTTTCTCTTTCCTTATCTTTTCTTTCGTTGTATTTGGATCCAAACTGTGATAGCCGTTTCATTTCTAAACTGATTATGTATAGATGTTCATGGCTTAGTGATACCCTGATGTTGGGGGCTATTTTCCACACTTGTATTTTGGGTTTTACCCCTATTTACGAAAACTTTGTTTATTTAAAAACATTTGATTCATTTTCTGTGAAATATTGGAAGTATTTTGGAAATGTCGGCTTTCCTAGTACCATCGATAGGCACCATCACGACAGGTTAGGATTTGGGTCGTGACAAGTTGGTATCAGAGCCTAGGTTACATAGGTCTCACGAGTCATGAGCAGGTTTAGTAGAGTCTTGTGGATCGGTACAGAGACGTTTGTACTTATCTTCAAGAGGTTGATAAACCCTTAGGAAACTTCACATTCTTGAATTCTTGTCGTGCGAATCTATTGATTCTTGTAACTAAACTTATGTTATTCTATTCTCTCACAGATGGTGAAGACACGTACTAATGGGTAGGATGGCCTCCCACCAGTACCACCAGTCAGGGTCGCGAGAGGTCAAGGTCGCGATAGAGTCAGTGGTAGGGGCAGAGGTAAAGCTCGCACAACAGCTAGGGCAGCACCTGCAGATCCACCAGTTGCCCTAGGTCAGGAGAAGGTCCCAGTTGTGGAGGAGCCTATGGGGCCAGCTCAAGCACCACCCGCGCCCATTGTGATTCCAGGTCTTTAGGAGGCCTTAGCTCAGATTCTGACCGTGTGCTCTAGTCTTGCTCAGGTGGTCTCTGTTCTGGCCGCAGCAGCCACTTCTCAGGCCGGGGGAGGCACTCAGACTCCCACCGCCCCCACACCAGAGCAGGTGAAGCAGGGACTCCAGACACCGGGGGCACTACCAGCCTCCATCTTTCAGTGGTACAGAGTCAGAAGATACCCAAGGTTTCTTGGACAAGTGTTAGAGGATTCTCCCTACTGTAGGTATTCTGGAGACCAGCGGGGTCTCGTTCACTACTTTTCAATTCTCTGGGGCTGCCTTAAGTTGGTGGGAGGCTTATGAGAGGCGTAGCACAGTCGGCGCAGCACCGATTACTTGGCAGGAGTTCTCCATTCTCTTCTTAGAGAAGTTCATGCCGCAGTATGAGATGAGGTTTTCTGAGTTGGTCGTCATGCAGTTTGGTTGGTCCCCACTGACAAGGACAGGATCAGGAGGTTCATTGATGGCCTCACATGTCGGCTGCGATTGTTTTGAGTAGAGAGAGGGTATCTGGTGCTACTTTCGATGAGGTGGTTGACATCGCTCAGTCGATAGAGATGGTCCGCAGCCAGGAGCGAGTTCAGAGGGAGGCAAAGAGGTCTCGTGGATCAAGTGATGTTAGTGGTGTTCCTTCTGGAGGTCAGTTCTACCACGGCAGGGGTCATCCTTTCAAGCATGCTCAGATGGCTCGCCTAGTTCACCGTGGAGCATCATCTGGCCATGGTTCACACAACTCTCATCAGGGTCACTCATCTCTCAGTTCCCTTCCAGCTCAGACTTCGTCCCGTGCTCCATCGGTTCAGGGATCATCCATGCCAGGTCCTTCTACCAGTTATCCTAGTGCTTGGGTCTCCCTTCAGTCCCCATCACCAGCACTAGGGAGTTTTGCTGAGTGTGGAGAGTTTCGGCATTTGTGGAGGTAGTGTCCACGTCGTCAAGGAGGTCCGGCACAGCAGAGGAGTTAGGCTACATCTTCTGCACCAGTTGCTACACCACCGGCTCAGCCAACTTGGGGTGGAACCCAGTCAGTTAGAGGTATCCCTAGAGGGGGAGAACGACCAGGTGGTAGTGAGGCCCGATTCTATTCCATTCCCGTAAGAACAAATGCCATTGCTGCAGATGCAGTGATCACAAGTATTGTCTCATTTTGCCACATGAAAGCCTTTGTACTATTTGATCTTGGTTCCACTTATTCATATGTGTCATCATATTTTGCTCATTATTTGGATATGCCCCAAGAGTCTCTAGTTTCATCTGTTCATGTATCTATACCGGTGGGCAATACCATTGTTGTGGACCGTGTATATCGGTCGTGTGTAGTGACTATTGGGGGATTGGAGACTAGAGTTGCTTAGTATGGTTGATTTGATGTGATCTTGGGTATGGATTGGTTGTCTCCATGTCATGCAGTTTTGAATTTTCACGTTAAGATGGTGATGTTGGCGATGCCGGGATCGCCACGGGTTAAGTGGCAAGGTTCTCTAGATTATATTTCTAGTAGAGTGATATCATATTTGAAGGCCTAGCGGATGGTTAGGAAGGGTTTCTTATCTTATTTGGCCTTTGTGAAGGATGTTGGTGTTGATACCCCTACTATTAATTTTGTTCCGGTGGTGCGAGATTTCCGAATGTGTTTCCTGCAGACCTATCGGGTATGCCGCCCGACAGGGAAATTGATTTTGGTATTGACTTGGTGCTGGGCACTCAGCCCATCTCTATTCCTCCGTATCGTATGGCACCGAGTGAGTTAAAAGAGTTGAAGGAGCAGCTTCAGGAACTCCTTGAGAAGGGGTTTATTAGGCATAGTGTGTCACCTTAGGGTGCACCGATTCTGTTCGTGAAGAAGAAGACTGGCACTATGAGAATGTGCATTGATTATAGGTAGTTGAACAAAGTCACAATTGGGAAAAAGTATCATTTGCCGTGTATTGATGATCTATTTGACAAGCTTCATGGAGAGAGGGTGTTCTCCAAGATTGATTTGAGGTCTGGATATCACCAGTTGAAGAGTCGGGACTCGAATATTCTAAAGACAGCTTTCAGGACCCGTTATGGTTATTATGAGTTCCTTGTGATGTCTTTTGGGTTGACCAACGCCCCAGCTACGTTCATGCACCTGATGAATAGTGTATTTCAGCCTTATCTCGATCATTTTTCATTGTATTCATTTAAGATATCCTGGTGTACTCTCGTAGCCAGGAGGAGCATGCCCAACGTTTGAGGATTGTGTTGCAGCAGTTGAGGGAGGAGAAGCTTTATGCCAAGTTCTCCAAGTGTGACTTTTGGCTCAGTTTAGTGGCGTTCTTGGGACACGTCGTGTCCAATAAGGGTATTCAGGTAGATCCAAAGAAGATAGAGGCGGTTCAGAGTTGGCCCAGACCATCCTCAGCTATGGAGATTCGGAGCTTTCTTAGTTTAGATGGTTATTACCGTCGGTTCATGCAGGGTTTCTCGTCGCCCTTGACCAAATTGACCCAAAAGGGTGCTCCTTTCACGTGGTCAGATGAGTGTGAGGAGAGCTTTCAGAAGCTCAACGCTGCCTCTAATTCTTGTTCTATCATCAGCTTCTGGTTCTTATATAGTGTATTGTGATGCTTGTTGAAATGGTATTGGGTGTGTTTTGATGCAGGAGGGTAGAGTGATTGCTTATGATTCACGCCAGTGTAAGCCTCATGAGAAGAACTACCCTGTTCATGATATGGAGTTGGCTGTCATTGTTCATGCGTTAAAGATTTGGAGGCACTATCTCTATGGTGTGTCTTGTGAGGTATTTACTGATCATCGTAGCCTCCAGCACTTGTTCAAATAGAAGGATCTAAATTTGAGGCAGCGGAGATGGTTGGAGCTGCTAAACAACTATGATATTACTATTTTGTACCATCTGGTGAAGGGCAATGTGGTGGCCGATTCCTTGAGTAGGAAGGCAGTGAGTATGGGTAGTCTTGCATTCATTCCTGTTGGTGAGAGACCTCTTGCGGTTGATGTTCAGGCCTTGGCCAACCAGTTCGTGAGATTAGATGTTTCGAAGCCAGTCGGGTTCTATTCTGTGTGGTTTCTCGGTCTTCCTTATTTGATCGCATCAGAGAGCGCCAATTTGATGATCCTCATTTGCTTGTCCTCGTGGACAACGTTTAGCACGATAATGCCAAAGATGTTACTATTTGAGATGATGGGGTGTTGAGGATGCAGGGCCGGAAATGTATGCCCTATGTAGATGGGCTACGGGAGTTAATTCTTGAGGAATCCCACACCTCGCAGTATTCCATCCATCTGGGTGCCGCGAAGATGTACCAAGACCTGAGGCAACACTATTGGTGTAGGAGAATGAAGAAAGATATAGTTGGATTTGTAGCTTGGTGTCTTAACTATCAACAAGTGAAATATGAGCATCGAAGACCAGGTAGATTTCTTTAGAGGATAGAGATCCCAGAGTGGAAGTGGCAGCAGATCACCATGGATTTCGTAGTTGGGCTCCTACGGACTTCGAGGAAGTTCGATGCTATTTGGGTGATTGCGGATCGGCTGACCAAGTCCGCGCACTTCATTCTAGTGGGTACTACTTATTCATCAGATTGGTTGGCTGAGATTTACATCAGAGAGATTGTTTGCCTTCACGATGTGCAAGTTTCAATCATTTCAGATAGAGGCACGCAGTTTACATCGCAGTTTTGGAGAGTTGTGCAGCGAGAGTTGGGCACTCAAGTGGAGTTGAGTGCAACATTTCACCCTCAGACGGACAGACAGTCCGAGCACACTATTTAGATATTGGAGGACATGATACGCGCTTGTCTCATTGACTTCGGGGGTTCATGGGACCAGTTTATACTGCTCGCGGACATTTTTTACAACAACAGCTATCATTCGAGCATTCAGATGGCTCTGTATGAGGCTTTATATGGGAGGTAGTATAGATCTCCGGTGGGTTGGTTTGACCCGAGTGAGGTAAGGCTATTGGGTAGTGACTTTGTAAAGGATGCTTTGGACAAGGTTAAATTGATTCAGGAGCGGCTACGCACAGTGCAGTCTAGACAGAAGAGCTATGCTGATAAGATGGTCCGTGATGTGTCTTACATGGCTGGGGAGAAGGCTCTGCTGAAGGTTTCACCCATGAAGGGTGTTATGAAGTTCGGGAAGAAGGGCAAGTTGAGCCCTCGGTTCATTGGACATGTTCAGTAGCCTCAAGATCATAAATATGAGCGCCTACATACCCATGAACAAGACTCTACTAAACATTGCTCCATGACTCGAGACTTAAAGCCTAAGCTCTGATACCAACTTCTTTACAATCTAATTTAGGATCGTGACAGGCACTCAGGAGCAAGTTCCCCCAAGTAAGCCTCATCGGTATTTTACAAAAAATTGGACAGAGTTTCCCCTGTTTTTGGACTATCCAAATATTTTCCTTGTCTCAAAATCAACAACAAACCATCCTAATATCAAACTAACCAATCTACAACTTATCAATTAACCAAAACAAGTCTCCGCCATTGCTAATCAACCCACTTACAACTAGAAACACTAATTATCTCCAACTTTAAATGTGAGCACGTGATTTTTGCCTCGCTTGAATTATTCCTATAGACTTCTTAGAATCAGAATTTTTCTTTTATTATTTGATTTTAGGATTTAATTGCGTAATTCTGTGTGTATTTTTATTTTTGTGTGCATGATAATTCATAAACAAAAAAATATATATAAATATTGCATGGGTATTTAGGATTAAGTTTTACATATTTTTAGACTAATTAGTAATTAGGCTTGTATAAAAAACATAAAAAAATAAAAAAAAATCACAAAGAAAACTTTGATTTGTTTCATTTGGTTTTAATTTAGTTTTAGGTTTATTAATTTCCTTTAATTTGGTATTAGTTTAATTGTAGTTTAATTAGGTAGCTTGAATTAATTTTGAGGTTTAAATTTAGTTTGGTTTTAAAGTTGAAAAAGAAAACAAAAAGAAAAGGAGAAAAGCAAATAAAAAGGGAAAAGAAATTAATTGAAATGAAGGAAAAAGAAGTAGGCCAACCTGCATTTGGGCCAGTGTCAAAATAAATCCCAGCCCAAGAAATCAGGGAAAACCGGTCAACAAACCCAGGCCCAACCCCTATTTCGCCCGGTCCAGTGTTTTAATGCCTAAAACGACACCGTTTCTTGGCCTTTTTATCACGACCGTTGGATCTAATCAATCCAACGGTCCGGAACTAACTAGGATGTTTGATATATAAATGTCTTAATAACCCCCCTACCCCTCATTCATCGTCTCAGATCACCCCAAATATCACCACCGCTTCTCTGCCGTCTCCCACCTTCCGCCGCCGGCCGGAAATCGCCTCCGCCGGCGGCGATTCCCCAAACTCGCCAAAATTTACACCCCTACACCATCTCAACCTCCTCATTACGGATCCACAATTGGTTTCTTTTAAATCCCAACTAAAACCTTCAAATAATTCAAACCTTAGCGCCGCCTCCGCCGCACACGGCGACGCCACCACCCAAACCCCACCAAAATCACACCCCACAACCGTCTCACCCTCCTCTACCTAAATCCCAAACTAATTTTCCCCAAATCCAACTGAAACTTTCCGAATTTTAGATCTAGGGTTTTATAAAATAACTGGTTGAATTTTTTAAGGACTATCAAGTGTCGATTTGAGTTCCCAAATAAATTTATATGTTTGTTCTTACCAAGAACAAACATATAACATTATTTGGGGACTCGATTCGAATTCAGTCACTGAAGACCAAATCACTAAGTTCTTCCTTCTCATTCGATTGTATTTTTTCATTTTCTCTTTTCGTTGGTTGATTCTGTCTTTGCATCGTTTTTGATTTTTAGTTCAGTTTTTCTTTTGATTGATTTTTCTATTAGTCAATCCATGTCCAGTGCTTGTTCTTTTATTTTCTTTTTATTATTGATTAGTTTGGTTAAATTTGATTTTTTTGTTCTTCTTAGTTAATTCAGTTTGAATCCAGTGTTCTTAGAATTCAGGTTTTGTTAGTTTTAGAGAATGGTTCTTTTCAGTTCCTTGGTTGATTATTACTTTGGTTTAATTGATAGTTTNATAGTAGTATGAACTAGGATTAATCTTTCAGTTTTGTTTAGCATTCGATAATTCAATTTTAGAGTTTTTTAAATTGTTTTGGTTATAGCTGAATAGTCTAGACCCTTATTTAGTTAACCATGGTTAGTAAAAGGGGCTGGGGTCGACTAGTATAGGATTAGTAATTTCAGACTAGTTCAAGGGTAGTATAGGTAATTCAATAGAAGGGAATACTGCACAAGACTGATTTGGAAACCCCTAGAACATTCTAGATGGGGTTCCAATAAGAATTTCAGGAATTAAAATGCAGTAACTTGGGCAACAAGCCAAAACCTTAGGGACTAATCAGTAAAAACTGAAGATAAAAGAGGGGGAAAAAGGGGTAAATGAAATCTGGAACCTTCCCCCTCATTTCTGTCTATAAAAGGCAGTCCCCTTGCCTTTATTTCTATGTTTTTTAAACACCCAAAAAATCCTCCAGCAAGTTTTTGGGGAGCACCTAAAAATTCCCCTACAAGTTTTGAACATCTGAAAAATTCCCAACAAGTTTCAGCATCAAAATTTCACCCCCCCCCCCTCCCAAAAAAAAGTTTTCTGCAAGTTTGACAATCTAAAAATTTGAATTTCAAATTCAAAAACCAAATCTGAAATTTGAGAGTTAAAGAGTTCATTGTAGATCTTAAACCTTCAGAAAAACCAAAAAAAAAAATAAAATAGCACAAAAAACCCCAAAAAAAATACTATTCCATGGAAGTTTCCTTATTCTAGCTCATCTAAGATCCAAAATAGCTTGAATTTTCTGGTTTTGTTCAGTAACTGAAGTTTAAAAGTTCTGGAGTCCTTTTCAAGTTGAATCTGGTTTGTTCGAGTGGTTTGTTTTGGTTATTTGCTGGATTTGTTAGTTGCTGGGTTGATTTTCGAATTTTGTGGTGTCAATTTGGTTCTGAAACTGCTCTTGTTGTCATTGTTGAACCCAGCTGTTGGTCATCTGCTGCTGCTGACTCCTATTTCTTCTTATTGTGATCTAATACTCAGGTACATGTTCTGAAATCCATTACCATGTAGATCTCCAGTTGAAAATGAAATGAAGTTGCAGCATAATTTTGTTGTAGTCTCCAGTTGTTTCAATGATTTTATTGTAGTTTTAGGATAGATTTCATTATAAATAAACCCGGACTGTTATAATTGGACTGTATAAACTGCTTTTGTTTTAGTTTGTAATAATACAACTATTTAGTATAACTTTAGTATAATTCAAGTTCATTTAGAGTTTGACACCATGTTAATAGACAATGAATCATAGTTATGTTGAAATAGGTTGGACTTGTATGAGTATTACAAATGTGATACTAACTGTAATGTAGTAAACGTCAGTCGAGTTATTGGATTAATTTGAGGTTCGAATTTGGATTAGGGTATTATTTGGGTTGAAGAAGCTGCGCTTCAGATTTACAAATTTGCTATTAGCCATGATGTGTTTAAATTCAGTCCAGCTACTAATTCCAGTTGAGTTATAGTAATTGATAAAAACAAGTACCAAAAATGAGTAAATTTGTAGTTCAATTTGAGTCTCAGGTACAGTAGTTCAACTTTCACACATTCATTTTGAATCAAAGTAACATTTCAGTATAAATACTTCAGCTATCTACTTCTTCGAATATTTGTAGGAATTTGTTAATGCAAATAAGAGTAAAAATCTAGAAAGGTTAATTCAACAGCTATTGGACCAACTGGATTTGAATTTTTCCTCTCTTTGTTATCCCCAATCACCGAATTCGTTTGGGCCTCAGTATCACTAAGGCATGGCCCAACTCCAATCTTCCCCATCTCACTGATTAGGCCTGCGTTGAGGCCCAGAGCTGGTAACGGCTCAGCAAAATGACAGACTTTGTTTCTATTGTATTGGGCCAAGTTCAAAATTCGATATTGAAGGCCCGAATGAGTATTAAATCTGAGATTAATTTTGTAACAAAGGTTTTGGGCCTTCTAATTAAGTAGCATGCTTGAGTTAAGAGGTTTGCCTCTTGTTCAAGTGTGGACTTGAACTTGAGGCCCAAAGTCCTTAATCACTTTAACTAATAGCAATCCATATTGTTAATCAATTAGTGCCCTTTTAGAGACATTCCATACTAGAAAACAATAGTCTCTTTAGGATGGCCTTTAAATAAAACGAGGTGCGCCACGCCAAATAAAACTCATAAATTGCGTGGCTCTCTTTAAATATTTATATTAAAATACGTAGAAATTGGGACGTGCCATTTAGCAAATTTTCATGGCCTCCCACAAAGTTAATAACACGTTAGTCGCTTTAGGTGCGCTTTTTAATAATTTTACCTTCCTTAATACGGGTGTGCATTTCATGCAACCCAAATCCAAACCCCAAAATGTTGAATAAAAATGTGTCGAGGATCCGGGTGCATTTCATGTGACGTGATCCAAAAATACGTTTTTAAACGATGTTCACTTTCTTAAAATTTTTTAATTAAAAGCGGTAAATATTTTTAAAATTGCAATATAGGATGACATGTATAAAAATTAGATTTTAGCCATTTATAATACTTTAAGAGACCGTGCTAGAACCACGGGATCCGGGGGTGCCAAACACCTTCCCTCGGGTCAACAGAATTCCTTATTTAGAATTTCTGGTTCGCAGACACCAATTGGGAAGTCAAAAATTTTCCTCGATTTGGGATTCAAGTAAAACCGGTGACTTGGGACACCAAAAGCCAAACCTATCCCAAGTGGCGACTCTAAAACTAAATAAATAATCCCATTTCAAATAATGTCACTTTAAATGGAAAAACTCCCTTATAAATTTATCCTTCGGGGTGGGTGTGTAAAAAAGGAGGTCTGACAGCTCTGGCGACTCCGCTGGGGACGCGAACCCAGAATTTCGATTCAGGGTTCAAGAATTCGAGCTTAGTATAATTATTGTATTTGGCTTTATCTGATTTTTCTACATGTTCCATGCTATATGTGCTAAATGTTTTACCGCTTTGATATTTGTTGAATTGTATATATAAACTGTTACGAATCCCTTCCTCTTTCTGAGTCATCTACATCATGGAGAAGGGTGCACTTCGTGTAGCTTCTCTTCTGTTTAGAGTCTTTTCCCATTTAGAACGAGGTTTGGATAAGTTTCTAAGCCGGCGGAGCTTCTGTATCCCCGATACGCTGCCTCCCCCTCGGCTTGAGTTGTCCGCTCGTGTTTAGTTTCCAGAAAGCTAAAGAACCCGTAATTTGGACATCTGTAGGGGAAGTTATGATCGATTGAAGATGACTGGTGGAGCAGTTTCTCCAGAATTTTCTGATTTCATGGAGCCGACTTAGAAGCTCATATCTCGGGATATATAAAGAGTTATATGGTGTACAACCTATCAAATTAAAGATCTTCGAGTCTAGTTTCTAAATCTTCAAATCGTTTGTCATTTGAATATTTATACAAGACGTTATGGGTGTTTAAACAGAAGGTGTCCGACAAGGGAAAATTTTAATAGGATGTACAACTTGTATAGCACAAGTGCAAGGTACAACTCGACGAAGCACGGGCAGATTCTTTAAACACGGATTTGGCTTATTTCTTTCATTTCTTTCATTTGGCTTGGATGATTTTGGAGAGAATTTCAAGGGGGATTTCATCAAGCATCAAAGGTGAGTTGTTTCTACTTATTTCCAAGTTAAATACATGATTATTATGTGAAATTAACCTATAAATTCATGGAATTAAGCCTAAAATTGATGAACTAGGGCTGGGGATTTTGAGATTTAAATATGGAATTTGGAGGGTCAAATGGACTCCGATTTTGGTAAATTTGATATGTACGGACTCGTGGCGAGACGAGGAATCCGGTAATGTGAATTTTGTAATTTTTCGAGAAGTGGGCCCGGGACTCGGGTTTTGCTAGTTTCGAGATTTCTGCTATTTCTCGATTGTTTTCGATTGGGTATTGTTCCCTTAGCATATTGTGATGTATTCGCTCTGATTTTGGTTAGACTCGACGCGCGTGGAGGCCGGTTTGAGGGGCAAAGGCGTCGCGAGCTAGGGATTTCGCCGGTTTGAGGTGAGTAATACTTGTAAATGATATCCTGAGGGTTTGAAACCCCGGGTTTGCACATCATAGTGCTGTATTGAGGTGACTTGCACGCCGGATAGTGAGCGTGGGGTAGAGCACCGTTGGGGATTGTGACTTGGTCCGTCCCGATTGATGAAATTACTACATATTTGACTGAAACTACTTGTTATCATCACGATTTAGGCTGATTGCCATGTTTTGGGCTTCGTGCCGATTATTTGAATCCTTCAGGGATTGATATCACTGATTTTGCATTACTTTGCATGTTATTTGACCTCGATCCAGGGTTTTAATACTGTTTTGCAAATTCAGCCATTTTTCATGATTTGAAAACTTAAATGATATTTTACTGACGTTTTGAGATGAGAACTGCTATTTTATTATTGCCCAAGGGGCTTATGTGCATTTCTGGACTGAGCATGGATCGGGCTGCGCGCCGCAGCAGTGTTATAGTGATTTCTGGATATATGGATGGCTCGGGCTGCATGCCGCAGCGGTGTTATATTGATATTGCGCTTGGGCTGTAGGAGCCCCTCCGGAGTCTGAACCCCCACAGTGAGCGCGGGTACCCAAATGGATCGGGCTGCACGCCGCAGCGGTCATATGCATTGCATTGCATTCATGCATAGGTTCCTGTTTGTAATACGTGTCATGACATTCAGCACTCTCATTTCATTGGCATTCATGCTACTTCTTGCACTGTTTACCAGACGCCCTGGTGTTAATTGTTAGTGGAGTGTTGTGCCCGAGGGGCTGACTAATGTGCTGACTTGCACTATCTGATTACGCATTCATTTGCTTAACTGTTGAAAAAGGTATATTTAAAAGAGGTTTGTAACTGAGCCCGGATAGATTTTCTAAAGGATTTTCACGGTCTTACTGTTTTCTCAAAGATTTGCACTGTCTTATATAGCATGATGGAGTGCTTTTACGTGATTTCTTAC
>NW_017670981.1:200297-237283 GCF_001879085.1 Nicotiana attenuata | reverse complement strand
AGTTATAGTTTTAATTTCGTTCTCTTATGTTCATGTTTGTTACTAATTCCTTTACGTTTTATTCATTGTTTTCCTGTTATAATAAGGCTCCACTATGAGTTGTTGACTGTTTTATTAAGTGCAGTAATAAAATTAATCTTAGAATTAGAATTAATTTCGGCTTTGTCCGGAATTAATTAGATGGTTTGATTCGATTTTAGGATTTGTTAATCTTAGCCAATTGTTCCAGCTCCTTATCTAATTGACTATGGTCAAAGTCTAACTAGGATAAAAGGCTGGATTAATTTGACTAGACTTGGTAATTTCAGGAAAGTTCAGGGGCAATTTAGGAAGCTAGAACCTTCTATAACCTTCTAGACTAGGACAGTAGTTGGAATATTAATAACTTTAGGTAATAACTTGGGCAACAAGCCAAAATTTTAGGGACTAATGAATAAAATCTGAAAATAAAAAGAGGGGGAAAATGGGTAATGAAATCTAGAAGCTTCCCCTTGATTTTCTGCCTATAAAAGGCAACCCCCTTTACCTTCTTACTAAAGTTTGATCTCTGAAGAAATCGACCCCAAAGTTTGCACACCTAGAAAACTTACCCAACTAAGTTCAGATCAAGAAACTTACCCCCCCCCCCCCCCCCCCAAAAAATTCCCCAAAGCCTTGAACACCTGAAAATTCGAAATTCAAAGCAAAAATCAAAACAAAAATTGTAGTCTAACATCTGAAAAATTCTTCCCCAGATTAGATTAGTAGATCCTCAAAAATCCAAACAAAAAATAACATAAAACTCCAACGAAACACTGTTCCATTGCATTTTTGGATCAATTTCGAGTTCTAGGAGTTGATTTGCATCTTCTAGCCTAAGTTCTGATTTGCTGAAACTTTCTGAAGTCTACTGGTTCAATTTTGGACGTGTTTGGGTTCATTTAAGCTCGTTTTGGGTTAACTATTAGTGCTGTCATCCTTGGTTATTTCCTGAGCTTTGCTGTGAGCTGTTTGCTGCTGATTTTCCATTGTTTTACTGCTGCTGACTTTCCTCTTCTCTTCTTCTTCATTACAATTCCAGGTACACATCGTGTATTCTCCAAGTTGTGGACATGAATTGAATTGCAGCATAGCATTTTTCTCTGTCAACTTTCATAGTAGATTTCCTGTAATTTCATGAATCTCGATAGATTTTGGCTTGTAATTAAACTGGACATACATTGGATTGTTTGAGACTTGGGCTGATGAGTGTCATCTAGTGTTAGTCTTAGTTCGAGTGTTCTTTAATTGAGGACTGTTTGAGTATGAAACTGGTATGGAGGTCGTAAACATGCATCTACGATCTATAACTGAGTAATCAATGTGTTATAAGAAATTAATAGGAGCATCATTCATAGTATGTGACTCAGAGGTCATTATTATGTTAATTCAAGGATCAGAATTGAACTGGAAATCATAATTTATTCTGATTCAGCAATCTAAGGGTTTCATTCAAAAATCAGTAGCTACGTCTTATGTATCATCTAATTTCATTATACCAATAGATCCCTGAGGTTGGCGTGTTACAGAGTTAGTTGTTCAATGTACAAATATCAGATGGATCATCTACTATCCCACGTTTATTTAGCTTGTTTTGATTCAAATTCGTATGGTATGATCCGTTAGATCTGTGCTTCTTTGGGTTTGTTAGGAATTCAGTTCATGAAATGGATAGTGAGATAGCCCTGAAGTTTGTGATCTCAAGGGATATCTGTCCAAATAATTGTTAGGGCCAGTCACAAGCCCAAAACGCTGAGGGCCAATCACAGGCCGAAATACTAAGTAATTCAACTCCCTTTTCTATGGGCTGGCTTCGAAGCCCACTTGGCTAACGACTTTTCCTGAGCAGGCCCTTTTGATTCTTTATTTTGGATTTGGCTTAAAGGCCTTAATTCATAGTGTAATGTAATATAGATTTGGGCTTTCGAGTTAGGTAGCGGGTTCAAATTAAGAAGTTTTCCCTTTTGTTTGAATACGGACTTGAACCTGAAGCCCGAATTTTATAATGCCAATCAACTAGACCCTTTTAGAGACAAATTAAATGGAAAATCGTAGATTGCTTTAGGTTGGCCTTTAAATAATAAAACGAGGTGCGCCACACCAAATAAAACCCATAAATTGCGCGGCCATCTTTAAATGCTTATACTAAAATACTTAGAATTCGGGACGTGCCGTTTAGCGAATTTCACGGCGTCCCGCAAAGATAATAACACGTTAGTCGCTTTAGGCGCGCTTTTTAATAATTTTACTTTCCTAAATACGGGTGTGCATTTCATGCAACCCAAATCCAAATCCCAAAATGTTGAATAAAAATGTGTCGAGGATCCGGGTGCATTTCATGTGACGCGATCAAAAAATATATTTTTTTAAACGACGTTCACTTTCTTAAAAATTTAGCTAGAAGCGGTAAGTAATTTTTTAAAATTGCACAATAGGATAACATGTACTTAAATCAGATTTTTGCCAAATATAGCAGTTGAGCGACCGTGCTAGAACCACGGAACTCGGGAGTGCCTAACCCCTTCTCCCGGGTTAACAGAATTCCTTACCTGGATTTCTGGTTCGCGACTGTTAAACAGAGTCAAACCCTTTCCTCGATTCGGGATTCAAACCGGTGACTTGGTACACCATAAATCTCCCAAGTGGCGACTCTGATTCCTAATAAAATGAATCCCGTTTCGACTGTCCTTTAATTGGAAAAACTCCTTTTATTATACCCTTCACGGGGTGTAGTAGCGAAAAAGGAGGTGTGACATATACCACATAAGATGCATCTATGAGATGGTTACATGTGCAATTATTATTGACCCGCAACCTGGTGTTTGCGAGGTAACTTGCTCAATAATTTAATATAGAGCATAATTTCCAGATTTTTTATTCAAGATAGTTCTTCTTTATAAGTTGGTTTACATCACAGTTGGTTTAGCAAAACGATTTATTGAGTGCCTCCACTTAATAGCTAAACTATTGCTTATGAGAACAAAATTTTGTATATCAGTTTGATATACGTTATATACGAAAGTATATTATTTTCTCCCCTCACAAGTGGTTCAGGGTCAGGAACCAAATGATTCCATCTTATTATTATTAATGTGGGGTGTATATTTTGATTAACACCATAACGCACAAAGATGGATTTTCAAAATTGAGGAAGCAAGTTAGTATTTCTAACTTGAGGGGGAGACATGATAAACAGTTGAGAAAAAGTTACGTGGAATGAATTGTCATTCGTACATCTAGATCCTCGAATAAGATAATATGAACTTGAAGTTCATAAAAGGATAATTCATTTGCAATATATTGCAAAGCATGCCAAACGCATTTGCTGGCCCAAAGAAAGTAACTATATTCTCATTGCAAATGCTCATATTAAGTCCTAGAAGGACAAAGTCTATGGTACGCTTAAAGCGTATAGACAAATCGGTTTCAAATAAACTTCTTGATAAAGAAGATGAGCAAATGATCAAAATGATCAAAATAAAGGAGGCAAGTGATCTAGAAGATCACATGACATAACACTTCATAAAATCTCATGAGAGATTCAGGTACCTGAATATATGAATGAAGAGATTTCTATGTTATGTCTTTATGAAAAATAAGGAGGTTGGAACCGATACAAAATATTTGTCGACGACATCTATAATAGCGCTAAATATATATGAGGATCTTAAGTCTGAAGAAACAATTCAAATAGATTTGGTTTCATATGAAAGACATGTAGTTTTGAACATGTAGTTCAGACACTTGAAAGATTAAAGTCAATGGTATGTGCAATCAGTTTTCGATATCTTATATGTCTAGCATGACATGAAAACTTGATATGTATCTAAAGTCTATTATATGGCTTATATGACTTAACAATCCCTGAAGGATTTAAATTGCTTAAAGCATATAAAATTCATGGTCACGAAGTACTACATCCAAAGTGCAATTTGTGCACAAAGGTATCTTGCTATAACTATAAGCATGATAATATGATAGCGAGAATCTCTATGGAGATATTGAAGAGCCATTCGACGACATTATATGAATACATTACATATCTATCAAGAATGATGATTTCAAGGTGCAATATATTCATTCAAGTTAATATGGCTGATTTGTTCATCAAATCTCTACCAAAGATCTCTGGAAGATGGTGCACAAGATTGGAATGCAAATGCTTAAGGATGTGAATTGATGCTCTCATCAGGGGGAGTTAATACGCGTTGCACTCTTTTTTCCTTACAAGGTTTTGTCCCACTGGGTTTTTCTTGCAAGGTTTTTAACGAGGCAACCAAAGGGCGTATTATTAGATATGTGTACTCTTTTTCCTTTTCTAGAATTTTTTTCCCATTGGGTTTTCTTTTAATTAAGGTTTTAACGAGGCACATTATCTGTTGAATAGACATCCAGGGGGAGTGTTATAAATAGAATTTTATTTATGGTGAATGTCTATATTTAGAGAGATTCTAGGGATTATTACTTGGTGGCTAAGTCACCCTCTCCCTATAAATAGAGAGTTCTATTCCATTAAATTCATCCCAATCAATAAGAATTCTCTCCCTTTACTTTTCTCTGCAATACTCTTCTTCTTCTTTTATTGTTCCATAACAATATTACATTAATACAAGGCCAAAAGGGAAGAAAGAGAAAAGGAAGCTGACAACAAGAAGTAAAAATAGCGAAATTTTTGGTCAAAATGGAATTTGAACTGCAATTGTTGCAGGTAAAATAACTTTCAATGCCCAAGTCCGGTGTCCCCCATGCTCATTTGTGATTACGGGGGCAAGTCTTCTATATTAGCTTTATTTTGACAAAATCTCTACATATAAATACAAATTTTTAGCCAAACTAGCGGGTGCCGATACCCCCAATCTTAACACATCGGTCCGCCTATTATTTTTCAGATTGAAAACTGAGAAGTATGAAACCCAACCCATCATGGACTAGTACCGGTGTTACTTTTATTTCCCCATCAGTACTGTTTTCTAGTCCCTAATATATTCTATTATATAAAAACTTAATTTGTAACAGTTGTAGTTAAATTGCTTTATATTATGTAAATAAAAATATTGTTGTCAACCGGTTTTCTCTTCATTTCCTTTATTTTTTTGTCCTTTTTGTATTTCTTTTGGTTGACGTATGTATGCGGTGGAAATCGGGGCCACCCGATTTTGGTCTTCAATGGAAAAAGTGACACCACATCGGAAAACCAGGACTTCGAGCTTGAGGTCGAAGTTCCTTTTCAAGATCATGGTCGATAATGCTTACCGAGGTCAGAAGAAGACATGCTTCGAGGTGATGCCGGTATGCGTAAATAATGGAAAGAGCGAGATACCCGCAACGGGCCGGAGATCACGGCGTAAATTTCGAAATGGATTGGTCTTCAGCGGTTAAACAGTTGTCAAATATAATTTCCTACAATAATTGGAAGTGTACCTTATTTAGGACTCCCCTATTATATAAAGGGGGGATCCCATCCATTTGTAAGACATTAATCACTGCTCATTAATAAGAAATTATACGCTTGCTATTCTCTTGCCATTTTACTCACTGTTCATCAGAGTTGTTTTATCATTTGTTCTTCCTGTTATCATACTTCGAGATTGTCATAGCTCGAGGTCGAGATTTAGTTTACGCACTGGTTTGATCTATTTTATTCGTTAATTAATCTATTTAATTCCTTGTTTATCAATTGGCAATGAATTAGATCACATATCCTTAAAACCACAACACAAGTTTAATTGTTACTCAAATTTTAGGGTAAACAGTTTGGCGTTCACCATGGGGCTCAAGATAATAGTGATTGTTTCAGTGTTGATTCTGATAACACGCGTTATTTACACACTAGTTCTTGTCAAGTATTTTTTGCTCTCAAGTTAAAGCAAGTCAAACTCACAAAATGCACCCGTACATGGTGATGATGGTCTTGGATTTCACGGGGAAAACGACAATGAAATTGCTCCAGGAGCCGGGGTTCCAGCGGCTAATCTCGAGGGAATATCGATCATCGATCCAGTCGATATCAGTTCGCACATTGCTTTGAATGCGGATTTAGGCGCGGACCCCGAAGGGAATGTGCGCAGGGAAGGCCGATCTAGTGGCCAAGGAACACAGGGCGTAGGACACGGGGGAGTTAGTCTCTAAGTAATATTCGAGATGCTACAAGCTCAGCAGGCTGCTATTTCTCAGCTTCAAAGTCAACATAGAACTCCGAGTGTGGTCGAACTAGAGATCACTCGTCGTACCGAGCCAGTGCCAGAAAGGTCGAATGCTAATGGATCAGGGACTGATCCTACAATTATGAAGATGCTCAAGGAGCTCTTCAAAAGAATCGAGTCGAGAGAGAAGAAAACCGAAGATAATGATAAAAAAGTGAAAACATACAACTCCCGATTGATCAGATACCGGGGAACCCCCAATCTTAAAAGGTTTGGACGCAAAAAAGTTCGTGCAAAAGCCTTTTCCTCAGAGTGCAGCTCCAAAGCCCATTCCTAGGAAGTTCCGTATGCCGGATATACCTAAATACAATGGGACAATCGATCCTAATGAACACATCAATTCGTACACATGCGGGATTAAAGGACATGACTTAAATGATGATGAGATCGAGTCGGTTTTGTTGAAAAAATTTGGAGAAGCTTTGTCAAAGGGAGAAATGATATGGTATCACAACCTGCCACCAAATTCCATCGACTCATTTGCCATGTTAGCAGACGCATTCGTGAAGGCGCACGCCGGGGCCATTAAGGTCGTAACAAGGAAATTGGGCGTTTTTATGATAAGACAGAGGGGTGGTGAAATGATGAGGGAGTTCGTATCCCGATTTCAAATGGAACACATGGAGTTTCCACACAGATGATTTGGCCGTTCAAGCTTTCACCCAAGGGTTGAACAAGCGAAGTTCGATAGCATCACGACAGTTGAAACAAAACTTGGTCGAGTATCCAGCTGCAACCAGGGTAGATGTGCACAATCGATATCAATCGAAGATTAGGGTCGAGGACGACCAATTATGATCCCCTTTCGATTCAGTATATCCAAACATGTTGGCAGTTAAAGCCCCGAGGGACATCGACAGGGAGACAAGGTCGAACAGGGAACGATATTAGCCATATATCGCAAATCGAAGAAATAGTGGCTCGGGGCGCAATCCCTCTCGCAATGATCGAAGAAACGATTGAGAACAAAATTCTCAGGGACTTATGAGCAAAAGTGGTTTTGATAAGCACGCCAATCCCTTAGAGGCACCTCAGTTATCGGAATATAACTTTAGCGTCGATGCATCAGGCATTGTATCGGCAATCAGAAGGATCAAGGATACTAGGTGGCCCAGACCCATACAAACCGATCCTTCCCAATGAAACCCAAATTTGATGTGCAAGTATCATGGCACGCATGGTCACAAGACCGAGGATGGCAGGCAATTAAGGGAGGAGGTAGCCCGTCTATTCAACAAGGGCCACCTTTGAGAGTTCCTTAGCGATCGAGCCAAGAATCATTTCAGAGGCAGATACGCCAACAGGAAAAATGAATACAAGGAACCACAACATGTCATTCATATGATCGTCGGCGGGGTCGATATTCCACAAGGGCCCGTATTCAAACGCACAAAGGTATTTATTACTAGGGAGAAGCGGACCCGAGATTATGGCCCGAAGGCTCCTTATCATTCAACGATGAAGAAGCAGAAGGCATTTCTTAACCACACAATGACGCTCTCGTAATTTCTATCTTATTAAATAAAGTTTAAGTTAAGCGTGTTTTGGTGGATCCAGGTAGTTCGGCGAATATCATCCGATCGAGGGTCGTGGAGCAACTCGGCCTACAAGATCAACTTGTGCCCGCAACTCAGGTCTTAAATGGCTTCAACATGGCCAGTGAAACAACTAAAGGCACGATTACTCTGCCACTGAACGTGTCCGAAACCATTCAAGACACCAAGTTCCACATGATCGAGGGCGGCATTAGGTACAATTCCCTACTCGGGAGGCCTTGGATCCACAACATGAGGGCAGTTCCTTCGACTCTTCACCAAATGATGAAATTCCCGACATCAGACGGCATGAAAACAGTGTACAGAGAACAACAACTGTCACACCTCCTTTTTCGCTACTACACCCCGTTAAGGGTAAAATAAAAGGGAGTTTTTCCAATTAAAGGACAATCGAAATGGGATTCGTTTATTAAGAGATTCAGAGTCACTACTTGGGAGATTTATGGTGTCCCAAGTCACCGGTTTGAATCCCGAATCGAGGAAAGGGTTTGACTCTGTATTACAATCGCGAACAAGTAATCCGAGTAAGGAGTTCTGTTAACCCGGGAAAGGGGGTTAGGCACTCCCGAATTCCGTGGTTCTAGCACGGTCGCTCAACTGCTATATTTGGCTAGAATCTGATTTTAATGCATGATATCCTATTGTGCAATTTTAAAATTACTTACCGCTTTTAATTAAAATTTTTTAAGAAAGTGAACGTCGTTTAAAAACGTTTTTTTGGATCACGTCACATGAAATGCACCCGGATCCTCGACACATTTTTATTCAACGTTTTGGGATTTGGATTTGGGTCGCATGAAATGCACACCCGCATTTAGGAAGGTAAAATTATTAAAAGCGCGCCTAAAGCGACTAACGCGTTATTATCTTTGCGGGAGGCCGTGAAATTCGCTAAACAACACGTCCCGAATTCTTGAGATTTTTATAGAATAGTCAAGAGGGCCACGCGATTTGTGCTTTTATCTGGCGCGGCGCACCTCATTTATTTTAAAAGGATATCCTAAGAGGGCTATAGTTTTTATTAAGCATTGTCTCTGCAAGGCCTATCAAATCCGCTACTTGCCTAATGCGAATCCAATAATAGCCCTGAATTAAGTTCAAGCTATTGGGCTCCGAGATAAGCCCAAAGAAAAGGAGACTCAGTCCAGTTTTACAGAGCTGTCCAGTCGTGGGCCTTCGCCCAGGTCCAAACAAGAGGTGAATTAAAATCGGACCTGGGCTGTGCATCAGTAGAGCTGAAGCCCAACTTAATTGAAAATGGGCTGTTAAGCCCTGATCCTGCAATGGATCCAAACCAAACTGAACCTCCATTCGATGATGAACCTGCTAATTTTACTTCTAGCTGCTAAGTGTATTCAATAACTTTGGTAAAAAAAATAAAAAGAAAAATGTTCGTATATTTAGATTAACAAGCTACTGATTATTTGATTCCCCTTAATGCTTATAGAATTCAAGGAATTAATACAAAACAATTAACATCTACATTGAGGCCTTAAGCTCAAACGCATATCTTTTGATTTCAGAACTAAGCTACTGAAGTTATTACTGAAAAAATACATTTATCAGGCCCGGACTTAACATGGATAGGCGCCTACATACTGATTTTCAAACTCAGTTTCCAGTTTTAAAATACAGCTATCATAAGAAATCAAACTACACTAGACTAAGGCTACTATTTTAGAATGAAAAAACTCAAACTCAAAGTTTAACAGTCCAGTACAATCCAATGTTATTTACAATGAGGAACTTAGCCAAATTAGGGAAGTTATTTCAAAATATAAAACATTCAGCAACAAAGTCCATAACAAAATTATGCAGCAGGCTTCATTTCATCTTTCAACTGAAGATCTACATGGTAATGAATTTCAGGACATATACCTGGAAGTTGCAATATAAGAAGAAGGAGAAGTCAGCAGCAATAGTGATCAATCAGCAATGTTAAACCGCACCAACAGGAACAGTTTTTAAACTAAAACAGCTTCACAAATCCCAGGAATGAACTACAGAAGTACAGCACCCAATAGACGACCAAAATAAGCTTGATTGAACCAAAAGAGACTCGAAATTAACCCAGAAACACTTCTGAAACTTCAATAACCGGATATTGAGCTAGAAGATGCAACTCAACAACTAAATCTCGAAATTAGCCTAAGATTTTCAATAGGACAGTATTTTTGGGAGTTTTTGTGCCATTTTTTTTTTTTGGTTTTTCTGAAGATTTAAGATCTGAAAGAGCTCTCGAATTCCAGATCTAGTTTTTAGATCTGAAATTCAAATTTTCAGCTTGTGGAACTTGTGAAATTTTGGGGAATTTTCAGAGATCCAAACTTTTGGGAATTTTTCCAGGTGCTCAAAACTTGTGAATCAAGGCATTAGGCACGCTTTTTATAGGCAAAGCCCAAGGCTCTTTCAGATTTTCGACTTTACCCCCTAGTCCCTCTTTTATTTTTTCAGTTTTTACTCATTAGTCCCTAATTTCTTGACTTGTTTCTCAAGTTACTGCATTAAGTTCCTGAAATTATAACTAAGGCCCTATTCTAGAAGATTCTAGAGGATTCTAGCTTAACCTACAGCATTTCTATCCAATTCTAAGTACCCAAACTACCCCTGAACTTATACTGAAATTACTTACCTAGTACAACTATAACCAAGCAGTTTCAAAAACTCTAGGAGTGGATCTTTAAATGTTAAACAAGACTGAAAATTACTTCTAATCCATATTCCTACTGACTATCAATGGAACAGAGTTAACAAGCAAAAATCAAAAATAACACTTTGGGTCATGGATTAACTAACTCTCATTATACTAAACTAAATTAAACAATTAAAGGAAAAAGGAACTAACACAAGATTAACTAATCAGAATTATTAACCAAAAAGAGACCACGAACAGAATTATTAACTATTAAGAAAAAAGGAAAACAGAATCAAAAAATAAATAAAATGAATAAAACCATGAATAAAGCTAAACAAAATCAATGAATAAAAATCATGGATAACAGGAATCAGTTATGAAAGAGAAACTAATGAAGAAGAACAAGGAGAAACTCACCTATGAAGTTCTAGGGCTCTGCCGCCTCTTAGATTTAAAATTCGACCGACTCTGGTAAGATTCGAACATCACTGACGGTGGATTCATCATGAGGGGAGTGAGGAGATCATGTGATGTCGATTTGATGAGATTTGGAGTACTTTAGGGTTTTAGGCCAAATTTTGATTTGAGATTCGAGGTCATGCAAGAGGGTTCGAACGAAGCTTGCCAGAGATTTAGAGAGAGGGCCTTGGGGAGAACATGTGGTGCAAAATTGGAGTCGTTTGATCTTGATTTTAAATAAAACAAGATTGGCCAGCCTATGCGACTCTTTTAAAAATTCTCAATTTCTTTTTATTTGTTTTCTTCTTTTCCTTTTTATTTATTTAAAGGTTGGATTTTATTAAATGCAAAATTAAAAATAGACAAGACATGATTTAACTCTAAAATTAAACTAATTAATCCTCAAAAATTAAACAAATCCTAGTTTAAAAAGAAAACTTAAGGAAAAATCAAAAACTAAAGGTAAAACAATGCAAAAGGGCTATTTTGTTATTTTCTCTTATTTTTGTAACTTAACTACTAATTAATCCTAAAAATGTAAAATTAAACCCTATATGCAAAAGCCAAGTATTTTTTTATTTTTCACTAATTAAAATGCTCAAACAAAATGTAAACAATTAACATAAAATGTCACAAAAATCCAAAAAATTGCAAATAATGAAAAAAAATCATTTTGTTAGAATTTCTGGGAGTAATTCATATAGGGCAAAAATCACGTGCTCACGGCTGCCCCTCTTTGCTCGGAAACACGAAGAGTTTGCGGGCAAAGATAAGTGAGCGGATACGAGCGATTTCTGCCCATTTGAATACTCCGTGTGAAGCATTTTTGAAAGAGGTGACCGCACCCTGCTTTTGAGGTTTCCTACATATCCTCGTCTAAAAAGGAATCAGGTCAGTGTAGTTTGGGAATGTCTGGTAGCTGGGACTACCATGGAGCTGTGATTTCACTGTTGCTGCTGCTGCTGCTGCTACTGCTTACTGAACCCCCTTATTACACCACGTCAAAATAAAAAGAAGCTAAGCTATGATCTATGAATTACAAAAGATTCTATCTATATCTTCAAATTGCTCCTGTGTTTCTTGTTAACTTGCATTTCTTCCAGTGGAATTCCTTTGTTGTTGCCTTTATCTGTGAATGGAGATGTTTTGCCATTTCTCCGAGTGATGCTTGACTGCTGAAATATGAAATATGTGCCTCTATTCTCGAGGCGGGCTCCTGACTTTGAAACTTGAAATGTATGCCTCTATTCTCCAGGCGGGCTCCTGATTGCTAAAATTTGAAATAAATGCCTCCGTTCTCCAGGCGGGCTCTTGATTACTAAAATTTGAAATAAATGCCTCTGTTCTCCAGGCGGGCTCCTGACTGCTAAAACTTGAAATATATGCAGACTCTCCAGGCGGGCTCCTGACTGCTAAAACTTGGAATATATGCCTCTATTCTCCAGGCGGTCTCCTGACTGCTAAAACTTGAAATATATGCCTCTGTTCTCCAGGCGGGTTCCTAACTGCTAAAACTTGAAATATATGCCTCTGTTCTCCAGGCGGGCTCCTGACTGCTAAAACTTGAAATATATGCCTCTGTTCTCCAGGCGGGTTCCTGACTGCTAAAACTTGAAATATATGCCTCTGTTCTCCAGGCGGGCTCCTGACTAAAACTCGAAATATATGCCTCTGTTCTCCAGGCGGGCTCCTGACTGCTAAAACTCGAAATATATGCCTCTGTTCTCCAGGCGGACTTGAAATATATGCCTCTGTTCTCCAGGGGGGCTCCTGACTGCTAAAACTCGAAATATATGCCTCTGTTCTCCAGGCGGGCTCCTGACTGCTAAAACTTGAAATATATGCCTCTGTTCTCCAGGCGGGCTCCTGACTGCTAAAACTTGAAATATATTCCCTTATTCTCCAGGTGGGTGCCTGATTGCTGAATCTTGAAATGTATTCCCTTGTTCTCCAGGTGGGTGCCTGGTTGTTGAATCTTGAAATGTATTCCCTTGTTCTCCAGGTGGGCGCCTGATTTCAACAAAAATAGACAAAACAAAGAACAATTTTCTGCCCCAGTTTGGTGGCTGAGCGCATCATGTTACCCAATATTACTAGCAGTTCGAAAGCTAAAACCTGAATTGTACTTCCCTTGTTCTTCAGGTGGGCGCCTGACTGCTAAACTTGAAATGTATTCCCTTGTTCTCCAGGTAGGCGCCTGACTTCAACAAAATAGACAAACAATGAAAATTTTCTGCCCCAGTTTGGTAGCTGGGCACATATGTGAGTGTTAAACTGACTCATACTGCCAAATGTTACTAAAAATTTGAAAGCTAGATCCTATTATCCAGGAAGGTCCTGACAACTCCTAACAGCTACGAACCTAAGTTATATCTTCTAAAGGCGTTACTCCCACCACACTTGCTATCTACAGGTCTTAAACTACTTCCCATTATCTAGGAGGGTCCTGACAACTTCTAGTTGAAAGGCTGTTTTAACCTAAGCTAAATCTACCGAAGGTACGACTTCCACTATATCTTGTTATCTAAGCAGACCTTAAAACTACGTCCCATTATCCAGGAGGGTCCTGAAAACTCCTAATTGAATACTATCTTAAACATGCAAACTTTGAAACCAACTTATGTTCCTTTGGGGTACATTTATGCTAAATTATGCTACTCATGATTGTTTTGAATTTTAAACTAAGTCCCATTTTCCAGGAGGGACCTGAGAGTTTACGATCAAACCTGTTTGGTGATTGCCTTTCTTCACGGAGGGTTTCCCTGAAACGACCGAAATTTCCTGCCCCTGTTTCAAATCAAAGAAAAATCTTGTCAGTTTAAAAACATGGTGGTTGGTTTGTGGCCTTGAACTTTGAGGGCGATTGCTCCTTCACTTCCTATGATGACTGATTTCCACTCAAAGACCTTGCTTGTTTATGGACTAACCCCTTTTCTGTCGTCCTCATCACATAAAATACCTTTTCTCCGTTCAGACCCAATATCCTCTATTGCATGAACTGGCACCTCCCCAACCTTTGTGTCTCACATGAATCCCATAGCACGCCCATTGCCACCCACTTAAGATGTATGTTGTTCTTTCTTGACTTAAACCACTGGCATTGGCCTTGAGGTCTATTGCTCCTTCACTTGCCATGATAATTTTGACTTCTGCTTGGAAGGTCTTGCTCGTCACTGATTTAACACCCTTTTATCAAGCTTATCACAGGAAATACCTTTGATCTGTTCGCCCTAACCCTTCATTTGTTGCATCGTTCATGAATTGACATATACCAGCCTTTGTATTTCACAAGGATCCCAAAGCATGTTGATTGTTGCCAACTCAGTGTGCCTGCTGTTCTTTCCTGACTTGACGCTTTGATGTGTTCACCAGATCCCGTTTTGTTCGATTGGAAAGCTGGTGGCAAATTTTGAAATCATTTCTCACTTGTTTTGACCATACAGACTCAGGAAGAGGAAGTAAACAAGAGTAAAGGAACATAGTAGAAGGACAATGGAAAGAGATGATTCCTAACAAGAAAACTACAAAGTAGAAACCTATCGGATGTGATACCAACTCTAATGACCTTGACATGCACCTGTGGCCTATTCTGTTAGGCAGATCTGATGTTCAGCTCCTATTATACCCCCAAACTGTGAAACTAGGCTTCGCTGCTCTGTCGTCTTCCACGATCTTCATCTGATGGTTTCCCATCTGATTCTCAATCCTCATTCGACTTGTGGTGTCCATAGGTTTTCACCATCGAGCCTCTCTCATCTTGGTCTTTTCTCTTAACTCACCATCGCCTTATGGTGCCCGTAAAGGTTTTCACCAATAAGACTCTCTCATTTTCGATTTCTCTCAGCTTTCATCGCCTTACGGTGCCTGTGAGGGCTTTTATCATCAAGACTGTCTCATTCTTCATTTCTTTCAGCCTTGGACCGGATTGGTGCCCCTGATATGATTCCCCTCTACCTGCTTGCCTTGGCATCTCTCGAAGACTGATCGGAAGGTCTTTCTTTGGACCGTAATGTGGGCTTTTTGATGGGGTTAGAAAGAAGGGGTATCAAAGGCTCAAAACAATTCAACATGGGTTCAAAATTACAACTTTCGGAATCAGATTTCTTACAACAACCACAATTTCTGCCCCAGTTTCTTTCTTGGGGACTTTTGGATTATATTTTGGCATGACTGAACGTCAGAGAGAAGCTGCCTACGTACCTTTTCGGGATCAACTCAAACGTAGTTCATGTCATATTAATTGCTTTGTTGTCGTGATTTTTCTTTTCTTTTTCTTTTCTCTTTTTCTTTTCTTCCTTCTTTTTCACTTTTGTTGTTTTGTTGTTTTGTTGTTGTTTTTTTTCCTTTTTTTCTTTTTCCTTTTTCCTTTTCTCTTTTTTTTTCTTTTTCTTCTTTTCCCTTTTCTTTTTCTTTTCTTCTCTCTCTTCTCGCTTGTGCTTCTGATCTTTGCTACTGATTCAGAAAGAGGGGTATGAAAGAAAATAAATAAGGCTCAAAGGGGTAACGAAGGATAAAGTGTTTAGATAGCAGAACAAAATGCCTTCGTCATTCCAGGCTCCGAAACATGCCAAGTGCAAACCACACAATTTAAACAAACCACTGAAAACATTAGTAACATCTTTTTATTGTACCAGATTGGATAACCATATCCACACACTCGCCTTTTCATTTGTTGAATACAAAGCACCATTGGATAACACTCTCACTTTCCTTACCACGAACGGCTCCTATCAATTTGGCGAGCTTGCCTTTAGGGTTTCTTTATGTTTTATCTGCTCCAGTTTCACACGGTTCGGGCTTCAAATACTCTCAAAGTGTCCAAATCTGTTTCCCTCAAGTGTCCCTATATCTTCAACATTGTTTCATTACTTCATGGCCAGACTAACTTTTAAACCAGGCTGAGAATTATGCCTGCATGTCGTGTCACTAGAACCAGCATGAAAAGAATTGTAAAGAGAAGAAGAAGAAGAAGAAGAGGAAAAGAACTAAACAAAAATGACTAGAAATGGTAGAAAATAGAGGATTGCATTAGACAGATGGTGAAAGGGTTTAAACAACAAAACAAACTACATAAACTGGGGTACAATCCTAAAACAAACCTAGATAACACTGAATGACTAAAGGAACTAGACATAATGAAAGGATAAAAGGGTTTGAGTCACAATATCCGGATTACAACCCTGAAATAACCCAGACAACAGAAATGACATCAACCTAAGCCCCCAAGCTCTTCTCCGATTTGACCAAGCAATGGAGCGTCTTCCCAATCACAGGGCACGACATCTTAGCCACTGAGTTTCACATCAATATTGCCAAGACCATTATCAACTTTAAGCAACAAGCTCCCAAGAGGTTTCGCATGCTCCCTGTCACCATGGATCTTCCCCACAAAATGTGCATCATCACGTGCAGGTAAAGGATTCTGTGCAATGTTCTGGGTCGCACTGTCCTGGACCATAATTACCCCCTTCTACATCAGTCTTTCTATCTCTCTTTTCAAATTTCGGCAGGGGTCACCCAATGTAAGCCACTTATCAACATTTTGACGACCATGCCAGTCCAAAGATGCCCCAGTTAGGCTCTCACTGAAATATGCCATCATCAGGTCGTCTTTCTCTCCAACACTTCTTACTTCATTGCAATAAACCTTCGGGTGGGCTACCGGATCCCCAGACCCATCGTACAATCTTAATTTTGGTACTTTAAACCCCATGGGTGGGCGAATGTCAAGAGACACAGACAGCTCTTTGTAATCCACACTATCCTGACCCCTCATTCCTTGCGTGTCCCGTAAGGGCTGTTCTATGCTTTTCAGCTTCCTGGGTACCCCCATCGAACCCTTCTCTTCCTATGAATTTTCCGTTTTTAACATGAGGATCATCCCGTGGGCCTTGCTTGTGCGAGTTGGGAACCTTGTGAGCAACCTCGGAAGGGTAATATTGGGCGGTATGAGCTTTGGGCGGGTGTTCATTGTCGAGAACAGTGGATGTGATCGTGGGGCACTTTTGGGAAAAAATAGTTGGACGACGAGTGATGGAGCTACTAGGGTAGCTGGGAAAGCTGTGATAAGTGGGTAAATACGGAGAGTGTGGAGGATCGCCTGGCGTTGTGTCCGGAGTTTGGGTAAGGATAGCGTCTATGAAGCTGGGTGGTGGCGGGGGTGGTGCTTTCCCAGTCATCCATGCCCGATATATGTCCGCCACGTGTTGTCTCAACATTTTTACCTCTTCTACCAACCCGTTGTCCTGTTCAACCAGCTGCTTTCGGGCATCGGTATCAACCCACTCAGTTCTGTTGTTCTCTGCCATCGTCTTTTGCCTTTGTGTTGTAGGGAAGAGCTACTTTAAAACCATAAACCAACCACCTTACTGCTAGGAATATGACAACAATGAAGCCACCACGTTAGCGTTAGGGCATTTAACATATTGGTACCCGCAGATTTGGGGAATGAATGCCCCTAAGCAGTTACAGTTTCTACTATGCATTTGCCCGACTGCTTGCGTCATCCCGGCCTTTCTTTTATTTCCCTATGCAACTTTTCTCTCTCTTTTCCTTCTTTTCTTCTTTACTCTTGCCTTGACTTTTCTTGTTCCTATTCTCTCCTTTCCTCAAATTTCTTACATTTTCTCTTTTTCCTGTCATTGTTTTGTCGCTGTTTTTTTTCCTTTTTTCCCTTGCTCTCTTTTCATTTGCTCTCTTTTTCTTCTTCTTTTTTCTTTTTCTTTTTGGTTACGGTCGAATCCTATGGAGATTGCCTACGTATCATGACCCCGCATGAATCAGACCAAGCGTAGTTCTTGCAACTAAATGCAAAAATAAAGAGATAATTTTGGGATTTGTTTCAAATTTTCATTAATAAAACTCCGATTACAAAGCTACTAGATTACTTGTTTTTCTTGAAAAGGAAACTACAAAGACATACTCAAAATAACAAAATACAGACTCGATGATGAAAAACTAGATCAAGAGTACATCAAAGCTTCAAATCCTGGGGCCCGCGGGGCATCGTTCGGCATCGCCGCGGTCCTGCGTGCAAGACCCCTTTGCAACTGCTCCAAATCATTCATAACCTGACGAACAAATATCATCACTATAGCAAAGAAAGTGGTACAACCCATTCTTTCGCCGGCTTGACATTTCATGACAATATAATCTGCGATGCTTCTAATTCTTTCCCTAATCTGGCCTTTTTCCTAGAGTAGTCGGCTTATCTGCTGGTTGCGAGGCTCTAACACCTGGGAGTCGTGGAAATGATGGTCTTGCAATAGTTTTATTTCTTTCTCCATCCCAGCCATTAGCCTATAACACTATTCCCTTTCAGCTTGAAATTCTTTGTCTTACCGGGCTGCCTTATCTTCAAGGGTGTTCATCTTTCTCTTTAGCTTAGCAATGGTTCCCTCATAATTTCTTTTTATTTGTTGCACAAATTGAGCCCTCTCCTCTGTCTTCTTCGCCCATTGTGCCCGGAGTTTCGCCATATTCCCCTCAGATTTCTCCAACTCATCTTGGCACTCTAAGACTTGCTTCTTTAGCCCTTTTATCAACCTCTCATCAGACCGACTTCTTTCTTAATTTTCAGCCGCTATTTTCATTTGTTGGATTTGAGCCTTGAGAGCTTCATTTTCTTGGGTTAATTTCTTTTTGTCACCTTCATCAGCTGCGACTTGCACACTCTTTTCAAATTGAAGATCTCGAACTTGCTGCTCCAACTTCCCTATTCTGGCTCGGTATCCCTTTTCCTTGGATAGCCAATCCCATTGTACCTGGGCCCCATCAGTGAATTATTGTACATGTGGCCTTTTGGCGGGTCTCTCGGAAATTTGAAATCTTTTGCCAAACCAAGTCAAGTATTCAGGGTCCACTTCGCCTCTGGACCGATCCTGTACTATAGTCTTAGGCTCAAGGAACCTGCACTCATTCCATATTTGTCGGATTTTTCCTTCCGAAAATGCAGCTTTTGGGCCTAACTCAATGATTTGTCCGCTCAGGTCTTCATCCTTATGAACAGTTTGGAATCTTCCTAGTTGTCGCAGGACTCGGTAGGGAGCGTAGGGTTGGATGCTTCGAATGCCCATCAAAAGAATATAAGGTACTTCTGCCGATGTGTACACCGCCTCAGTAGCAGGAAGCCACCCGAAAGACCATTCAACTTTATCTGCAGTTAAAGATCTCAAACAGGATAGCCAAGCCTCGGTGCCCTCGGGGAACTCAATGCCTGTTACCCGGGTTCCAAACTTCTCGATACAACTCAGCCCGGTTAAACCATAGTTCATATACCCCGTGCGATGACAAAGGTGCTCCTGTATCCATAACTGTAATAACAGATTACAACCCTGAAAGAATTTTACACCCTCTCGGCATAAGGTCAAAGCTCGATACATTTCTGCTACAATCAGGGGAACCACCGTGCTGTTAGACTTTTTTATAACAACATCCAACATTCCCACAAGGCCAATATCTATGTGACCGTCTTTTCGTGGACAGAGCACGACCCCCAGAAAAGCTACCATGAAAGCCAACCCCCGCCGGGCCTCCCATTTATCTTTGTTCCCGGCGTGTGTCAAACTGGTGTCAGGCTCCTCAAAACCTCGCGGGTTGCCATATAGGTGGTATAGGAAATGAAGTGTGCAACACCCTTCTGCTAGATGCTTATCTTGAATGTCCCGACTAATGCTCAACAGGTCCAGAATCTGTGGAGGGTGACTGGTCTAGGTGCCAATGGGTATCTGCTCTTAAGGTTCCCATTGAGACCCGCATATCCTGCAATCTCCTCTAGTGTGGGTGTAAGCTCGAAGTCCGAGAACCGGAATACGTTATGGGTTGGGTCCCAGAAAGGTATTAGTGCCTCAACAATGTCCGTCCTTGGTTTAATGCTCAACAATCCAACGAGACCACCCAAAAGCTTGACCACAGTTTCTCTGCTAGCTTTTCCCAAGTCGTTCCACCATATATGGAGCTTCAAAGGGATCTCACTCAGGACTGAGAAGGTTTCAATGTTAACCGTAGTCATCTTGCACATTTATTTAAAGGAATTTAATGACTTATTTAACCGAAAAGGAAAAATGTGGCTATCTAAAGAAAATGGCTATTTTATGACTCATTTTGACTTAAAAGAAAAAGTGGTTATATTTCCAAATTTTTTAAGGAAACAAAGACTCGGTTTTGCGATACGGCCTTTCAGCACTTCCGGGAGGGAGATTTTAAGGCTGTGCCCGCAAACCATTTAAAATGACTCAGGGTGGCTGTTCTTGCAAAAATAGCCTTTCGGCACCCTATTGGGGACATTCGGCTTATTTTAAACAAGAATGGCCACCCAACTTATTTCGACAAAAATTAAAGTTTTGGTACTTTTGGCTATTTTTGCAACAAAAGGTGGTTGGACCCGATGAGGGTTGCCTACGTATCTCACATCTGGTGAGAATCAACCAGCGTAGTTCGGTCAATTTTGTCAAAACCAAATATATTTTTTGAACAACAATCTTTTTTCAAATGTTTTCCTTTTATCTTTCCAAAAATCCGGCAGCATTTCGGTACTATTTGGGCATTGGTTTCTCAAAACAAGTGGTTACCCTCACTTAGTCCTAACACTGCTATTTTTCTAAATTTTCTTTCATTATCTACAAGCCGGTCAACATGCAAAGCCAAAGCAAATGAATGCACAAGTAGCACGTAAGATGCATCAGGATGGTCTTTTCATTTCAGGTCACCTGTCCTAGACGGACCCAACCCCTGTGTTGAGTCCCCTAAGTCAAATGCACATGATGCAAACAACGTTCCTACTGGGGATTTGGCATGAGGTTTTGTTCTTCTAGGTTTAAACCCTAGGTTTATTGGTCTAGACCTGGCTTACCCGAGCGGACAACTCGGGCCGAGGGGGAGGTAGCGTACCGGAGATACAGAAGCTCCGCCGGCTTAGCAACTTATCCAAACCTCGTTCTAAATGGGTAAAGACTCTAAACAGAAGAGAAGCTACACAAAGTGCACCCTTCTCCATGATGTAGAAGACTCAGAGAGAGGAAGGGATTCGTAACAGTTTATGTACAGTTCAACAAATATCAAAGCGGTAAAACATTTAGCACATAAGGCATGAAACATGTAAGAAAATCAGATAACGCCAAATATAACAATTTAACTGAGCTCGAATTCTTGAACCCTGAACCAGAATTCTGGGTTCTTGTCCCCAGCAGAGTTGCCAGAGCTGTCACACCTCCTTTTTTGCTACTACACCCCGTGAAGGGTATAATAAAAGGGAGTTTTCCCAATTAAAGGACAATCGAAACGGGATTCGTTTATTAACAGATTCAGAGTCGCCACTTGGGAGATTTATGGTCCCAAGTCACCGGTTTGAATCCCGAATCGAGGAAAGGGTTTGACTCTGTATTACAGTCGCGAACCAGAAATCCGAGTAAGGAATTCTGTTAACCCGGGAAAAGGGGTTAGGCACTCCCGAATTCCGTGGTTCTAGCACGGTCGCTTAACTGCTATATTTGGCTAGAATCTGATTTTAATGCACGTTATCCTATTGTGCAATTTTAAAATTACTTACCACTTTTAATTAAAATTTTTTAAGAAAGTGAACGTCGTTTAAAAACGTATTTTTGGATCACGTCACATGAAATGCACCCGGATCCTCGACACATTTTTATTCAACGTTTTGGGATTTGGATTTGGGTCGCATGAAATGCACACCCGCATTTAGGAAGGTAAAATTATTAAAAGAGCGCCTAAAGCGACTAACGCGTTATTATCTTTGCGGGAGGCCGTGAAATTCGCTAAACGACACGTCCTGAATTCTTGAGATTTTTATAGAATAGTCAAGAGGGCCACACGATTTGTGCTTTTATCTGGCGCGGTGCACCTCATTTATTTTAAAAGGATATCCTAAGAGGGCTATAGTTTTTATTAAGCATTATCTCTGCAAGGCCTATTAAATCCGCTACTTGCCTACTGCGAATCCAATAATAGCCCTGAATTAAGTTCAAGCTATTGGGCTCCGAGATAAGCCCAAAGAAAAGGAGACCCAGTCCAATTTTACAGAGCTGTCCAGTCGTGGGCCTTCGCCCAGGTCCAAACAAGAGGTGAATTAAAATTGGACCCGGGCTGTGCATCAGTAGAGCTGAAGCCCAACTTAATTGAAAATGGGCTGTTAAGCCCTGATCCTGCAATGGATCCAAACCAAACTGAACTTCCATTCGATGATGAACCTGCTAATTTTACTTCTAGCTGCTAAGTGTATTCAATAACTTTGGTAAAAAAAAATAAAAAGAAAAATGTTCGTATATTTAGATTAACAAGCTACTGATTATTTGATTCCCCTTAATGCTCATAGAATTCAAGGAATTAATACAAAACAATTAACATCTACATTGAGGCCTTAAGCTCAAACGCATATCTTTTGATTTCAGAACTAAGCTACTGAAGTTATTACTGAAAAAATACATTTATCAGGCCCGGACTTAACATGGATAGGCGCCTACATACTGATTTTCAAACTCAGTTTCCAGTTTTAAAATACAGCTATCATAAGAAATCAAACTACACTACACCAAGGCTACTATTTTAGAATGAATAAACTCAAACTCAAAGTTTACAGTCCAGTACAGTCCAATGTTATTTACAATGAGGAACTTAGCCAAATTAGGGAAGTTATTTCAAAATATAAAACATTCAGCAACACACTCCATAACAAAATTATGCAGCAGGCTTCATTTCATCTTTCAACTGAAGATCTACATGGTAATGAATTTCAGGACATATACCTGGAAGTTGCAATATAAGAAGAAGAAGGAGAAGTCAGCAGCAATAGTGATCAATCAGCAATGTTAAACCACACCAACAGGAACAGTTTTTAAACTAAAACAGCTTCACAAATCCCATGAATGAACTACAGAAGTACAGCACCCAATAGACGACCAAAATAAGCTTGATTGAACCAAAAGAGACTCGAAATTAACCCAGAAACACTTCTGAAACTTCAATAACCAGATATTGAGCTAGAAGATGCAACTCAACAACTAAATCTCGAAATTAACCTAAGATTTTCAATAGGACAGTACTTTTGGGAGTTTTTGTGCCATTTTTTTGGTCTTTCTGAAGATTTAAGATCTGAAAGAGCTCTCGAATTCCAGATCTAGTTTTTGGATATGAAATTCAAATTTTCAGCTTGTGGAACTTGTGGAATTTTGGGGAATTTTCAGAGATCCAAACTTTTGGGAATTTTTCCAGGTGCTCAAAACTTGTGAATCAAGGCACTAGGCACGCCTTTTATAGGCAAAGCCCAAGGCTCTTTCAGATTTTCGACTTTACCCCCTAGTCCCTCTTTTATTTTTTCAGTTTTTACTCATTAGTCCCTAATTTCTTGACTTGTTTCTCAAGTTACTGCATTAAGTTCCTGAAATTATAACTAAGGCTCTATTCTAGAAGATTCTAGAGGATTCTAGCTTAACCTACAGCATTTCTATCCAATTCTAAGTACCAGAACTACCCCTGAACTTATACTGAAATTACTTACCTAGTACAGTTATAACCAAGCAGTTTCAAAAACTCTAGGAGTGGATCTTCAAATGTTAAACAAGACTGAAAATTACTTCTAATCCATATTCCTACTGACTATCAATGGAACAGAGTTAACAAGCAAAACTCAAAAATAACACTTTGGGTCATGGATTAACTAACTCTCATTATACTAAACTAAATTAAATAATTAAAGGAAAAAGGAACTAACACAAGATTAACTAATCAGAATTATTAACAAAAAAGAGACCACGAACAGAATTATTAACTATTAAGAAAAAGGAAAACAGAATCAAAAATAAAAATAAATAAATAAAACCATGAATAAAGCTAAACAAAATCAATGAATAAAAATCATGGATAACAGGAATCAGTCATGAAAGAGAAACTAATGAAGAAGAACAATGAGAAACTCACCTATGAAGTCCTAGGGTTCTGCCGCCTCTTAGATTTAAAATTCGACCGACTCCGGTAAGATTCGAACATCACCAACGGTGGATTCATCATGAGGGGAGTGAGGAGATCATGTGATGTCGATTTGATGAGATTTGGAGTACTTTAGGGTTTTAGGCCGGATTTTGATTTGAGATTCGAGGTCATGCAAGAGGGTTCGAACGAAGCTGGCTAGGGATTTGGAGAGAGGGCCTTGGGGAGAACATGTGGTGTAAAATTGGTGGTGGCGCCGCCGTGGGCGGCGGAAGCGGCGCCACTGTTTCCGGATATTTGGGAAGATGGGCGCCACTGTTTCCGGAATTGAAGGAAATCGTTTTGGGGGTTAGAAAGAGGAGGGGAAGGAGATTCAAGGGTGTAAATTTGGATGGGTTTGGAGACCGGCATCCGCCGTGAGGCGATTTCCGGTGGCGGCGTGAGGCGGAGCCGGCGACAGAGAGGGGGATGCACAGGAGGTACGAGGAAGGGGGGAATTGTCTCTAGGGTTTCTCAAATTTCTGGACAGTTTTATTTAAAATCAAGATCAAAACATTTCTGGACAGTTTTCTGGACAGTTTTATTTCTGAGCCGTTGGATTAAAGTGAATGGACGTCTTAGATTTAATTGGCCTTCATTAATTCAAAACGACGTCGTTTCGAATTTTGGGATGCTGGATCGGATCTGTGGGTCATTTGGGCCGTTTTGGCATGGGTTTTGAGGCAAATTTGGGCTGGGATCAAAAAATTGGCCCAAAATTGGCCAGCCTATGTGACTCTTTTAAAAATTCTCATATTCTTTTTATTTGTTTTCTTCTTTTCCTTTTTATTTATTTAAATGTTGGATTTTATTAAATGCAAAATTAAAAATAGACAAAACCTGATTTAACTCTAAAATTAAACTATTAATCCTCAAAAATTAAACAAATCCTAGTTTAAAAAGAAAACTTAAGGAAAAATCAAAAACTAAAGGTAAAACAATGCAAAAGGGCCATTTTGTTATTTTCTCTTATTTTTGTAACTTAACTACTAATTAATCCTAAAAATGTGAAAGTAAACCCTATATGCAAAAGCCAAGTATTTTTGTATTTTTCACTAATTAAAATGCTCAAACAAATGCAAACAATTAACATAAAATGTCACAAAAATCCACAAAATTGCAAATAATGAAAAAAAATTATTTTGTTAGAATTTCTGGGAGTAATTCATTTAGGGCAAAAATCACGTGCTCACAACATGTTGCAAAGGAAATGTTTGCAGTTGATGAGGTAATACCGGTATCAACCTCGGAAAGTTCGAGCATCAAAGGTAAATAGGAAACTAAATAGCAATCACAGCCACCGGCCTCGACCGAATCGACAAAGTAGGAGATAGAAGAAGAAGAGGAGGATTTTCTGACCCCTCGAACCTTTATTGTACCCGAAGACTCCGATACCACCAAATCAACGGTCGAGGAGCTGGAATAGGTTATGTTGATCGAGTACCTGCCCGAGCGAAAGGTATACCTGCGAATGGGGTTAACCCCCAAACTCAGGAAAAAGCTTATTCAATTTCTTATCGATAACATGGATTGTTTTGCTTGGTCCCATTTAGACATGACAGGGATCCCACCGGAGGTAACAACACATCGGCTAAGCCTTGACCCCCAGGTTCAAACCGGTGAAACAAAAGAGAAGGCCCTAGTCCGAGGTAAAACAAGCATTCATAAAGGACGAGGTAACTAAACTTCTCAATGGTTAGCGAATGTAGTCGTAGTCCCTAAAAAAGGGAACAAACAAGGATTTGAACAAGGAGTACCCTAAAGACTCTTTTCCACTGTCTAACATCGATCGCATGATCGATGCCACGACTGGCCACGAGATCCTTACCTTTCTCGATACCTATTCCGGGTACAATCAAATTCAGATGAACCCGGAAGACCAGGAGAAGACCTTATTTATCACCAAGTATGGAACATATTGTTACAATGTAATGCCCTTCGTGCTAAAAAATGCAGGAGCTACTTACCAACGCCTAGTATATAAGATGTTCGAAGAACAATTAGGTAAGTCAATGGAAGTTTATATTGATGACATGCTAGTTAAGTCCCCGCGTGTAGAGGACCATTTCGCTCATTTGCAAACGTTCGAGATTTTGAGGAAATATAACATGAAACTCAACCCCGAGAAATATGCTTTCGGGGTCGGCTCAAGCAAGTTCCTAGGCTTCATGGTGTGAAATCAGGGGATCAAGATCAACCCCGATAAAATCAAGACCATCAAAGACATCACCGTCGTGGACAGCGTAAAAGCCGTGCATGGGCTAACTAGGCGGATAGCTGCTTTAGGCCGATTTATCTCGAGGTCATCGGATTGAAGCCACATATTTTTCTCTTTACTTAAGAAGAAGAATAATTTCACCTGGACCTCGGAGTGTCAACAAACATTAGAGGAATTAAAGTGATACCTATCGAGCCTACCATTGCTTCACACCCCGAAGGCAGATGAGAAACTTTGATTATATTTGGTGGTGTCGGAAATCGCGGTAAGTGGTGTCCTAGTTCAAGAAAACCAAGGTACGCAATTTCCCGTTTACTATGTAAGTCGAACCTTAGGGGAAGCAGAAACTAGATATCCACACTTACAGAAATTAGCACTTGCACTAATAAGCGCTTCTAGAAAGCTGAAACCATACTTTCAATTTCACCCCATATGTGTGTTAACTACTTACTCTCTTCGTAATATTTTGCACAAACCCGAATTTTCGGGTCAATCGGCCAAATGGGCCGTCGAACTCAGTGGGTACGATATCGAGTATCAACCCCGAATGGCCATCAAGTCTCAAATTTTAGCGGACTTCGTGGCCGATTTCACGCCAACCCACGTACCCGAAGTTGAAAAGGAACTCTTGTTAAAATAGGGCACATCATAGGGGGTATGGACCCGTTTCACAGACGACGCTTCTAATGTGAAGGGGTCCGGGCTAGGCATTGTTTTGAAGCCACCCACAGGTAGCACTATTAGGCAGTCTATCAAAACTTCTAGGTTGACTTACAATGAGGCCGAGTACGAGGCCATGATTGTAGGTCTCGAGCTAGCTAAAAGCTTGGGGGCAGAAGTCATTGAAGCCAAGTGCGACTCTTTATTGGTGGTGAACCAAGTGTCGCACCCCCTTTTTCCCGCTTTTGACGGGGAAGTCCGGGTTTCGACATTCATGGGGGGTGATAACTCATTTCCTTTTGGGAATTGGGTATTTTGAAAAGTCGCCACCTAATGGATTATGGTGCGTTAGGCACCTAGAGTGATTAACTCTTGGGTTTGCATTACCAGAGATTAGGGTAAGGGCTCGAAGTAACCTCGAGGGGAAGGTGTTAGGCACCCCTCTTGGTCCACAACTGTGGGTCCCGGCCAAACTTATATTCACAAATTAGTCCATTACATGTAAACAGTTGAATCAAATAGGTTGCAAGTAAAGCACGTTAGATAACTCAAGTAATAAGATTTAGACAAATTGTAAAACAAAGGTTATAAATAAAAAAAGGAATTTTGGTAAAGGAGGGGTCCTAGGTTGGTTATCATATAGGATCACCCCACACAATGTCCGGTAAACACTCCTCAATGAGGGGCTACACGTGACATTAGCGCGTAGTCATCATATCCCATATCTACCCTTCCCATCCCCTTATTGGTCATGCAAAGTGAGTGTTTGGTCAACGATTTCTATTGCGTGCTGCTACCCGTCCCTTCTTAATGGTCCTGTACGGAGTTAGGACCTCTACCTATAGCCTAGACGTACCCCTAAGGTTTTAAAAGGTGAAAATTCTAAGGCGACAATCAAAACACTTAGGACTTTCAGCACATAAAAGGGGCAATTAGAGGGTCAGAGTTTCCTCCTCAAACAAACACATAAGCAGCACGACTCAAGCACAGTTAAGGTCTGTTATTAGACAATGTCCTAAGACAGGATATCTAGGTGAATATGCATAAGACAAACAACCTCTTTTAAACTCAGAAGTTATAACCCTAGCAGTTGCCTATGGATTTTTTTAAAGCATGTTAGGATTAGAAAACATTAAGCAATAGAAACAGTTTCAGAGATGCAGTTTTGAAGACGCCCTAAGGGCTTGCCTATACGCGGAGTGCTGATTAGCACATTTGTATAGAAACAAAGCAGGTTTTGAAACAAACTTCTTCAATACCTATAGGCATGATATCTAATGAGATTGAGGCAGTTTGAAAGAACTTGTTTCAGGAAATATGAAATACTTAATAAAACCAATTCACAAATGAACTAGGCATGGACTAAGTTGATTTATTAGACTAGTTTATATTGACAGGCAGAATTTCGAATATGGTTCCCTATAGGCATAATTTCTAACGTTGCTGATCTGATTTTAAGACATGCAGACATAAACACTTGCCATAACATAATTTGGATTAATTTCTATAGGCATGACATCTATTAGTTAATCTGATTGAAGGCATGATTATTTAGAACCTATAGGCATGGTTTCTAAACATGACAGAATCTAAAACCTTATAAACATGATTTCTACTTGGTGAGGCAATCGAATTTAAGCATGAAGGCCTAGGAGCATGATTTCTATTGGAAAAACAATCAGATTTAAACATGAAGTCTTAGGAGCATGATTTCTACTTAGTAGAGCAAAAAGTGAAGTCCTATGAGCATGATTTCTACCCGAATTACCCCATAAAACATGTATCTACCCACCGTTTTCACTAAATACCCCATATCCGTTTACAAGTTATTACAGACCAATGAATGAATTACATAAGTAAATAAAAAATCAAGAAGCTATTCTATAGGGAGCCTCCGATTAGGCCCAGATTTCCCAAAGCCTCCAATGGCCTCATATGCCTCAATTCCATAGACAAAGTCAGAGTCTAGGTGCATCAAAGTTCCCTAAGGATCTCAAGGATCCCGGGCAGTGCTTACACCTAGATTTAGTAACCAAGAATTGAACAAGTGCAGTGTGGAAAGGCCAACCTCAATATGCCAGCGTTCAGAGGGTTCTCAAGAGGATCCCAAGGCAGTACACATACTAGAGGGGGCAGAACTTATTGACTAAGAGTAGAGTGAAAGTGATTGACACAAGTTGAAAGGTTTTAGTAAAAACTGTATTAAAACTAAAGTCTGTTTGAAAGTAATTTAGTAAAGCAATGGAGACTGTTTGAAAAGAGATTGAAGAAATGAACAGAAGTCCCAAACATCTTAGGATAGGTTTATACATAGACAATTCACTGAACCAAGTAAACTCAATAGTCACACGCAGGGGTCAAGGGGTTTGGGATACATAGAACACTTGACTGTAAACACATAACCCCGCAAAGGTCTAGGACTGGTTTAGACATGCTCAGAAACAGCTGACCAGGAATAGTCACAAAACCAGACCCAAAGAACAAGATCCTTTATAGGGGTGATAGGGATATAGGTGGTTCATGGAGCACATGATGGCAAGCACACACCAAGTAAGGGATAATTAGTAAGACATGCTCAGAAACACACATAAGGGGAAATACACTAATCTCAAGGGAGGGGAAGACATGATAAAATGCTAATAATGTAACCCTTAACTACAAGTTTCACAACAAAACCAGAAATAGAAGCAAACTAGAAACAAGAGGAACTGAAACAATAAGAGAATCATATTGTAGTTGGGAACTTTGAATTGAAACTAGGACATACCAGTAAAGAGGATAGTGAGCAGAATGAAAGAACAAGAGAACACAAATGGTTAGCCTTGTTTTGCAGCCGGCTAACTCAGATCAATAGCAAGTAGCACAAGAGAGAGCAGAAATTTTTAAGTATGAGAGATAGTTTTGAACCAAGTGTTCGTGTCTGTGTGTGTTAATGAGAGAGCATATATATAGTTTGAAAGTAGGTAGAATAATAAGGTAAAAATCAAAGTCAAGTAGTAATTATGGAACAAGGTATCAATTGGTATAAAATTAGTAGAAGTACTCCCTTAATTAAGGGAGTTAATTTCAAACGGTAAAGACAAATAAGGAAAGAGACACATAAGACATGGAATATAACACACAAGGAAATAATTTAAGCATAGTGCAAGTATAGAACATGTAATTAAGGCTAAGTACATAATATTCCAATTAAGGAAATAACATAAGAGTCAGTTGACAGCATAGTCGACCATAAAATAAGGCGAGAAAAATAACTTAGAGGTTGAAAATCAGTATAGAATACAAGAGATTGGAAGGATATCAATCACAGGGAATCAAGGATTTCGAGGGACAATAGTACTGATTTAGGGGAAAATTACCATAAATTTATAAGAACAAACGGAATAAACACACAATAGGCAAGAAGAGGCAAAAATCAGGAACCCTAATAGCATAGTAGGGTAAAAATCACACAAAATTAGGGATTTGCATAGAACATAGTACCGATTAGAGGAGTTAACAGAATAAACTAGTATAGGCGGAAGAAGCAAAAATTAGAAACCCCAATGGGCATAGTAGGGTAAAAATCATACAAAACTCAGGGATTCATGAGAAACAAGCAAGCATATAGATTAGACGAACAAATCATCAAATACAGACTCAGAACCCAGGGTTAAGACCAAGAACTAGGATTTTCAACATAGACGAGTTGAGAAAGGAGAAAAACACAAAATCAGTCGAGATATGCAAAGGATAGAGGTTTAAACATGAAGAATCGATTTAAATAGAGCGTAGAAAAAGTTCTGAAAACCTTAACTTTTAAAAGAAAGTAAAATCACTCACAATCGATTATTTTTTGCAAATGAGGTTTGAGAACAGTGTAAAACATGGAAAGAACATACTCGAATCGTTAAAAACTAGCCCAGATCTAAGAGACACAAATGAACATTAGGGTTTCAAAAGAAACCCAAATAGAGATGGAAGAACCTGCTTAAAAATTCAAAGATCGTAGCAAATACAGTGTGACTTTGCCCAAAATTACACCGGAGTATCCATGAACAGCCAAAACAGTAACCCTAGATACAAGTCGGCGTGGCCCAGGGCCCTTGAAGGCCTCAGAGAGGATGAGCAAGGCAATGGTGGAACGATTGGAGGCTTGGGTTTGAAGGATGGTCGCCGGAGAAGACCGGAGTAGGGAGGCGGTTGAAAAGGGTTTAGGGTTAGGTTGAGAGAAGATAGGAGATGAGAGCATCTGAGGGCGGCGGGGCTGCAAGGAAAATGATTAGAGTTAGGGGTCGTTTGAATTAAATAAGGAAAAGGATCGTATGACCGTTTATCTGGGAGATCAACGACCAGGATTTGATCGGGTAGATGGGTTCCGGGTTTGGGTAAGTGTATATAGGGTTTGGGTCGGTTAATTTGGTAGGAAATTGGGCTGGGGTTGGGTTCAATTTAGGCTACAATTGAAACCCAAATCTGGCTATAATTTAAATAGCCAATTTTCCCTATTTTAATTTATAATACAAAAAATAAATTTGTGTACCAAAATGATTTAAAAGATATAATTATCATTTTAAAAATATATGGACCAATTTTACGCATATAAAAATGTAATTATCCATTAAATGGGCTAACATTGTAATTATATGCAATTTAGTTTAAAAAATACCAAATGCAATTATAAAAATGCATAAAAAATATATTAACCATATTTTGTCATAAGTATAGAAATTAAATGAATAAATCATCATAAAAATAATTTGGGAAATAATTATTGGGGATTTTATGAATAAAAGGGAAGGAAATAAATTAATTTAAATCCTTAAAATTATGGGAAAAATTATAAAAATATTGTGCATGCTTATATGTGCATGTATATGCAATTTTGAAGGTATTTATGCATATTTAAAATATATAGGGAAAAATTGGGTATCAACAGCTGCCCCTCTTTACCCGGGAAGGATGAAAGTGTTTTCGGGTAAAGAAATGATGGCTAATTTTGACCGGACGGGGATGTTTTGAAAGACAGAGGCCGGACTTCGGTTTTCGAGTTGCCTACATATCCCTGATTTTACAAGAATCAGGCCATGTATAGTTCTGGATTCATCTGCGGAATATGCCAATGAAATTACTGCAAGATCGGACACGCGATGCGAAAGTGGCTACGGTAAGCGATTGAGGCTCGGGATAGTTGGAGGGAACTGGAGCGAGATTGCTCCTGCTAGGATAGCGATTTCTTACTGGTTGCCTGTAGATAAATGATGCTACAAACGTATTTTGTGAAATTTTAAACATGATGCAAATTCCCTTCGGACCATGAGCGTTGTCTTCGGACGGCTAAAGATGACGTCCTTGGACCATGCCGTCCTGGGCCATGAATTGGTTAGTGAGGGATTCGGAGGCCATGAAATGGTGTTCTCAGGCTATGAAAATGGTGCCTCCGAACCATGACGCCTTTGAATAATGATATGCAAGATTGAGGGATCCTCGGGCCATGACATGGTGTCTTCTGGCTATGAGGATGGTGCCTTTAGACTATGACGCCTTCGTATTGGTTGGCAATATTTCAGCCCATGATATGCAATAATATTATGTTACCAAGACAATGCTTAGTCTTGCGAAATGGAGGATATAGCTTAGCCCGATTAGAAAGCAATTAGATAGTAAAATAGAGCAATGTCCGTGCAAAGGGACAGTGCTTAGTCCCATGCGATTGTGGAGGCAAGGATTAGCCTCATGCAAGTAGGGAATCAAGGATTATACTCATGCAATTATGGAGGCAAGGATTAGCCTCATGCAAATCTGGAGGCAAGGATTAGTCTCATGTAGTTAGGGAGGCAAGGATTAGCCTCATGCAAGTAGGGAGGCAAGGATTAGCCTCATATAGATGGGAGGCAAGGATTAGCCTCATGCAGATGGAGGCAAGGATTAGCCTCATGCAAATAGGGAGTCAGGGATTAGACTCATGTAAATATGGAGGCAAGGATTAGCTTCATGCGAATATGGAGTCACGGATTAGCCTCTTGCAGTTAGGGATGCAAGGATTAGCCTCATGCAAGTAGGGAGGCAAGAATTAGCCTCATGTAGATAAGAGGCAAGGATTAGCCTCATGTAGATAAGGCAAGGATTAGCCTCATTCATATGGAGGCAAGCATTAGCCTCATGCAAATAGGGAGTCAGGGATTAGAAAAATATGGAGTCAAGGATTAGACTCATGCAAGTGGGGAGGCAGGGATTATCCTCATGCAAGTATGGAGTCAAGGATTAGACTCATGCAAGTGGGGAGGTAGGGATTAGCCTCATGGAGTCAAGGATTAGACTCATGCAAATGGGGAGGCAAGGATTAGCCTCATGCAAGTATGGAGGCAAGAATTCGCCTCATGCAAATGTGGAGTCAAGGATTAGATTCATGCAAATAGGGAGGCAGGGATTAGCCTCATGCAAAGAGAAAATAGCAAATAAGTGTAGTGTATTTCTTAGCTGGAAATGTATTTGATGTATGACGGGCTGATGGATAGTAATTATCTTTGTGTACATATGTTTCGCGAATGCTACCGTTACGTAAAATGTGCCTGCATTCAAAGAAAAATCGTAAGTTTTATGAGGGGAAGGTTGGTTCGTGCTCCTGTCGGCTGCTTTGCTTTGCTCCGGTCTGAAAGCCTTTCGAGTTCCCATGGGTGACACCTGGCTATTATGGAAATAGAGTTTTTCGAAAATATGCAATTATTGATAAAAATAGAGCTGCTTTGGAAACATATTAATATATCAAGTAATTTTGATGAACTAGTGACTGTAACACGTTTCGAAGGCATTGCAACTTTCTCATATCAAAATTTTGAGGGTCCTCCTCAAAATGTTGCCCTAGTTTGGTAGATGATCTTTAACTATTTGCGGATGACGGACCAAAATTCTACCCCAGTTCTCGACCGATTACTGACTTCTTGGCATGTGACGGCATTGGCTGGACTTGCTCCAGAATTTTGAGGACCCTCCTCAAAATTCGTCCTCAAAATTCTGCCCAAGTTCTGATCTTGGGGGGAAATCAAAATTTTATTATAATATGACCGAATCCATAAGGCTGCCTACGTGTCCCCTCTTAAATGGGAATCAGGTCAAGGGTAGTTCAATTACATCAAATGAGGAAATGCAAAGTATCTAAGCATAGTATCTCTTGACTGCGTCTGAATTGATTGGTTTCGGCCAGACTTCTCTGTCCATTTCTGCAAGTATGAGTGCTCCTCCTGTCAGTACCCTGTGAACCATGTATGGAGCTTGCCAGTTGGGAGAGAATTTCCCTTTGGCTTCATCTTGATGTGGGAAGATTTTCTTCAATACCAGCTATCCTGGTACGAACATTCTTGGTTTGACCCTTTTGTTGAAAGCTTTGGACATTCTGTTCTGATAAAGTTGGCCGTGACATACTGCGTTCATCCTCTTTCCATCGATAAGGTCCAGTTGTTCATAGCGGCTCCTTATCCATTCTACATCACTAAGTTCAGCTTCTTGTATAATTCTTAAAGAAGGAATCTCCACCTCGGCTGGGATGACAGGCTCGATACCATAAACCAGCATGTAGGGTGCTGCCCCGGTTGATGTGCGAACCGTGGTGCGGTACCCTAACAGAGCAAAGGGTAACTTCTCATGCCACTTCTTGTGCTTATCTACCATTTTCCTTAGTATCTTCTTAATTTTTTTGTTGGCGACTTCTACGGCTCCATTCATCTGGGGTCTGTAGGATGTAGAATTCTTGTGCTTTATTTCGACAGTTTCACATATAGCTTTCATCATATCGTGCATTATTTTTGGAAGTGCTGACGTTTCTTTAAAAATGTGTAAACGCTCCTCTCTTATGACAACGGATGGCAGTATTTAGTGACATTTGGGATTCGTCTTTTTTATATCTATGAAATGAGCATTATTGATTGAAGTTCTCCATAATTTAATTGTTCGCTAGGCCTCCACTCGGGACACAACGAGGCTCCAATTAGGATAACTGAGTTTACAATTGTCGCAATATGTGTTAAATACTGCAAATGATTTCAAAAATCCCCTACTAAACTTGGTTACTCATATTTTGTTTTCTCGACTACTTTTATTTATTTCTCACACATATCCAACTTATAGGCTATCGGTTCGCTCATTCCATACGGCCGGCCTCATCGGTCAGTGTCACACAGACTCTTAGAGGCCCTCCACCTCCTCCTTCCTGTCTCCAATTCACCATAAAAAGCAGAGGGATAAAGCAACAGAAAATGGATACAACAATGAAAGCGGAATCCAAAGGAAAATGTTGAGAAGCGAGACTTCCGATGGTCATAGTACTCCGGCCGCCGAACGACTTGGTCTTGAGACTAGAACAAAAAGATACTAGAACTGCAGGGAGGAACGTGTGAGAAGGTCCACTTTGCAAACCTTCATCTCACTCTCAATGTCCTAATGTCACCAACAAATTCAAAGAACCAGCCTCCCTCCTCAGAGACACACAAACCATTACAGCCACAAAATCCTACCGCACAAATCAATACGCAACTCACCTCAAAATCCCAACCCATTACTAATCAGCTCCACTGCACACATCATCATCAACCAATTTAGTACCCACCGACCACCACTTACCACACTCCAAAATACCCAACACTCATTCCAATCACAAAACGTCCACAAACCATCAACTATACCCAAGCTCCAGCACCATCAGAGCAACCCCATATACGTGGAAACTATACTCATTCAACTACCAACCAACTTCTATGCACCAGCCCCTCTGAGAAGGACCCTGCTCATTAATAACTATGGTCGAAGAACTCATAAGTTAACAAGCCAAGTTCAAGGTGTTGAACGTGACAGAGGAAATATAAGGTTTAAACTATGAAGACCTGTGCATACAGCCAGATGTAAAACTGCTTGAAGGTACAAACCTCCCAAGTTCGAGATCTGTTTGTCATGATACAGATGATCCCAGGGTTCGATCCGCTCTACTAGTGACAGCTTTCGGAGTGTCGTGAAAGACTGAAAAGATCGTCATAAGCCTTCTTTATGAGGAGCCTTTACTGGGCGCGTCCTTTGGTCACTAGATGATCACTAGAATCAAGCAGAAAATAGTTAAGACTGGAGTAGATGCATGGCATCGGAATTCATTGGAGCGGTCAGAGTTCTAACATGAAATAAGTGCACCGAGCATATCTTCTAATTATTCAGTAATCTTAAGAAGGACTCTGGTAACTTTTCCGTGAGTACAATCTACTCGTGTGTGATGTCGGAAGCAGCAGGCTCAAAGCGCCTCTTAGGCACGAAAACAAGTTATGAATAAATTTCTCGTCAGAAGCATCAGGAATCCACATTATATTATGAGAGTAGTTGATGGTCATTGAAATACAACAAATCTCTTGATATCATCAAGCTTCCGGGGAAAGAATACTGGAGCGAAGGATATCAAGAGCGGGATTGCGCGTACAAACTTCGATGTTTGCGATAGCCACCGAATTAAGCACTACAGTCAGGTTGGCATATCGAAGATAGAGAATGTTGGGGACATAGTATGGTTAGCCAGTCCAAAATCGTCCACTTGTCTATCAAACACCTCACCACATTACTTCAGTGACGCGTTGAAGAGGTTCCACACATCACATATATCTAAACACCTTCCTACGTACACTGATCCAAGCATCGTAGGTGGATCCACCTAAGCAACATACCAAGTGCAGTCACCATTACTAGTAACCACGCGTTTCAACATATCAGCCTTCATTCTCCAATAGATACCTCTCTGCATACCAGCCACCTTGTCCATTCAACACTCTTATTAATTTCCCAACCTCATCCCATAGGCTATGCCAACTCACCCAGACCAGCTCGCCAAGAACTTATCCAAGACAAGACGAAATTCCTCCGACCCGCAAGTGCACCCAGACTATAGTGAACGCCTCCTTGCCTGAGCCTATGATTGCCGGGTACTGTATGAAAGTCTCTGAAGAGCCTCACAGGTGTTATCTGTTCTCACTTATGTTCCTGTCTCACGACGCTGTTCCTTGCACGTGGAAAATCATTCCAATGTGGAGTTCAATCGCGAACAAACCTGTGTCGTTACTTACACTCCCGGTACTAAATGACACACCGTGGTGGCATGTGGCAGTGTGTTGTCGACCGATAACATGTGACAGGCTCACGTATCCAGACAGTCTCATAGACAAACAAGGTTCATACATACTAAGTGCAAGGATCTTAGACACCTGAGATGTCAACGCAATATCTCCTCTCTCTTATCATAGAGCGTGATGGAT
>NW_017670981.1:186166-200272 GCF_001879085.1 Nicotiana attenuata | reverse complement strand
ACACATTTCTAAATTTGGAAATAATTCAACTTTAAACTCCTCATTTTACCCATTTTACCCTTAATGAGAAGCTTTTATAACCACAAAAAAGTCATGGCCCCTTAAGCTTTACCCCTTAAGCTTTTAAGACCACAAATTTCAAAAGTCTTCCTTTTTTTCCTTAAACTCCGTGCCGAGTAAAACGACCTCATTTAACTTGAAACGGAGGGAGTAATAAACTAAGTCACTACTGGCACTTGGCCTTATTACATTTTAGGAAAAGCAAGTAAATCTAGCCTATTTGGTCCCAGAAGGACCTTCCACAGATTCGATCTTCCGGACTCCATCATATAGATCCCCCAGCTCGCGCAATCCCAGCAGCAAGTAGGCTCTGGCCAAATGTCCTCCTTCAGCTCCTTCAGCGTTCTGGCAATTTTCAATCCTCTTTATGATTTTGCCCTCCAGCTCCACTATTCCTCGCTCCAGGTATTCCAATTTCCTATTGGAAGTGACTGGCATCTCTTTCCATTCCTCAATCAACCTCACATTCCTCTCATGTATTTCCCGGTGCTCATTCTCCGAGACATGGACCCTTTTGCGCAGCCTATTGTACTTGACTTGGGTTTCAGCTTCCTTATATATGATTCTGTTCCCTCGACCGATCCCTGGTGTGACCATCCCTTTCAGATTGTCCTCTAACCATGCCGGGTATAGAGGCTCCCTGCATGATATCTGTCCGGCTCAATGGTATTCTTCTCCACAATGATTTTGCAGTGCCACATATGCTGAGCTTGGCACTTGTAAGGGACATCGTCGTCTTGAAAGTCTGCCTTGAAGTGACTCATCTTGACAACCCTTGGTACAACCGGTTTTCTACCTGCTTGCCTCATAACTCTCATAGGGACATATGGGTATATCCCTCTTAACCCGATCAACACCAAGTGCGGAGCGTCCCTGGATCTGATAATAAACTCGTCCGTGGGGAACCATTCAAACATCCACTACTGGCGCTTTCTGGCTGAGCAAATCTGTCTGGAATGTAAGTCATCTGCTTAGGGTGATGGAAGGCAATATGGTCGTTTCAAGCCCTTCGCGGAAATTCCTAACGATAGCGACCCTTTTGGAAATGCTCCAGCAACCACAACTGCAGCAACAAATTGCAACCTTTGAAATGCTTGACCCCTCTTTGACAGCGCTCCAGAGCCCTGTAGATGTCGGCTATGATCATGGGGACTACGGTATATGTCTGCCCATTAATCCCTTCCATCAAAGTCATAGCGACCATGGCCAACCTAGTGTGGATTCTTACCTTTTTCATTGGGAATACTATCAGGCCTAGAAAGCATACGATGAATACAAACACTCTGCGGTGGATGTGACCCAGTGAAGTGAGGGAGATCTCATCATGTTAAGTGCGAAAAGACTTGCTATGGCCATACCTCTCGTACAGGTATTCAAAAAGTATGTAAGAATCCTTCAAGCACACTAGGTCGACATTCTTCTTTAACCCCATCATCTTCAAAACACCCCTGCCCGTATGGTTTTCTAGTACCAATAGCCCGAGACTGTCCCAAGTTAGTCCTGCAAGTCCTCCTATTTCTTCTAGAAGCGGTGTCATTTTTATGTCTCCGAAAAAAAACATGACTCTTCACTATCCCAGAACAAGGTGGCAGCTTCGATCAATTTGTTGTTTGGCTCAATATCTAGCAGGGAAGGCAGGTTGCCCAGGTACTTTTTCACATGTTTCTTGTCACTGGAGGAAAGGTCCTCCCACCAATCTAGCAACAATGGTGGGATATTACTAACCATACCGAATCTGGGGACCTCGTGCCTCATTTTCTGCAAAACAAAGGGGTTAGACCTTACCCCCCACCGGACTCGACTATTTATACATTTATGATGAACATATCGGCATTTAGCTCTCCAAATTAATGCACAAAACGTTGTTGCGTCCGTTGGGATTATGGAAAACCGGATGGACTATGGATAAGGCTTATCTTAAAGGATCATTATGTGGACAACATAACTGATCCAACTAGGTTTGACCATGATGCATGCACAATTTCAAACAGAGTAAGGTTTCTATGGGGTTTTAGATTGGTACCCTCAAGCGGACAACTCAAGGGGGAAGGCACGAAACCGTCGACTGCACCGCTGATCGGCTGGTTTTACCGCAAATAAGCCTTTCCGAATTTAAGGGTAGTAAATAGGAAGAGCGCAACCACTTATTAAAGCGTTGCTATAGGATTTGATACGCACGAGTGGAATATGATGTGGAGCATGATTTATGCAGTAATTAATAACATGTAGTCAAGTATTTTCACGTAAGAAAAATAAATACAGTATTCAAATAATTGAAAGACAGTTGCACGAAAAGGAAACAAAGAGACAAGTCAGTTTCAGGGAAATAAAGAAATCATAAATGCTTGGAAAAAAATAGACGGTTAAATTCAAATAAGGGAGAAGGGTGCGGGATAAACATGCTTGGACTAATTTGTGAAAGACAAGTTTGTTATAGTAAGAGCATAAGGTATCCCCAGCAAAGTCGCCATGCTGTTGTGCCCCTTTTTCTCCCGCTTTTGACGGGGAAGTTCGGGTTTCGACATTCATAGGGGGTGATAACTCATTTCCTTTTAAGAATTGGGTATTTTGGAGAGTCGCCACCTAACGGATTATGGTGCATTAGGGCACCTAGAGTGATTAACTCTTGGGTTTGCATTACCAGAGATTAGGATAAGGGCTCGAAGTAACCTCGAGGGGAAGGTGTTAGGAACCCCTCTTGGTCCACAACTGTGGGTCCCCGCCAAACTTATATTCACAAATTAGTCCATTACAAGTAAACAGTTGAATCAAATAGGTTGCAAGTAAAGCAGGTTAGATAACTCAAGTAATAAGATTTAGACAAATTGTAAAACAAAGGTTTTAAATAAAAAATAGAATTTTGGTAAAGGAGGGGTCCTAGGTTGGTTATCCTATAGGATCACCCCACACAATGTCCGGTAAACACTCCTCAAGAAGGGGCTACACGTGACATTAGCACGTAGTCATCATATCCCATATCTACCCTTCCCATCCGCTTATTGGTCATGCAAAGCGAGTGTTTGGTCAACGATTTCTATTGCGTGCTGCTACCCGTCCCTTCTTAATGGTCCTGGAGGGAGTTAGGACCTCTACCTATAGGTGGTTCTAGACGTACCCCTAAGGATTTAAAAGGTAAAAGTTCTAAGGCGACAATCAAAACACTTAGGACTTTCAGCATATAAAAGGGGCAATTAGAGGCTCAGAGTTTCGTCCTCAAACAAACAAATAAGCAGCACGACTCAAGCACAGTTAAAGTCTTTTATTAGACAATGTCGTAAGGCAGGATATCTAGGTGAATATGCAGAAGACAAACAACCTCTTTTAGACTCAGAAGTTATAACCCTAGCAGTTGCCTATGGAAGTTTTAAGGCCTGTTAGGATCAGAAAACCTTAAGCAATAGAAACAGTTTCAGAGATGCAGTTTTGAAGACGCCCTAAGGGCTTTCCTCTACGCGGAATGCTGATTAGCACATTTGTATAGAAACAAAGCAGGTTTTGAAACGGATTTCTTTAATACCTATATGCATGATATCTAATGAGATTGAGGCAGTTTGAAAGAACTTGTTTCAGGAAATATGAAATACTTAATTAAACCAATTCAGAAATGAACTAGGGATGGACTAAGTTGATTTATTAGACTAGTTTATATTGACAGACAAAGTTTCGTATATGGTTCCCTATAGGCATAATTTCTAATGTTGTTGATATGATTTTAAGACATGCAGACATAAACACTTGCCAAGAATTGAACAAGTGCAGTGTGGAATGGCCAGCCTCAGTATGCCAGAGTTCTGAGGGTTCTCAAGATGATCCCAAGGCAGTACACATACTAGAGGGGGCAGAATTTATTGACTAAGAGTGGAGTGAAAGTGATTGACACAAGTTGAAAGGTTTTAGTAAAAACTGTATTAAAACAAAAGTCTGTTTGAAAGTAATTTAGTAAAGCAATGGAGACTGTTTGAAAAGAGATAGAAGAAATGAACAGAAGTCCCAAACATCTTAGGATAGGTTTATACATAGACAATTCACAGAACCAAGTAAACTCAGTAGTCACACACAGGGGTCAAGGGGTTTGGGATACATAGAACACTTGATTGCAAACACATAACCCAGCAAAGGTCTAGGACTGGTTTAGACATGCTCAGAAACACCTGACCAGGAATAGTCACAAAACCAGACCCAAAGAACAAGATCATTTACAGAGGTGATAGGGATATAGGTGGTTCATGGAGCACATGATGGCAAACACACACCAAGTAAGGGATAATTGGTAAGACATGCTCAGAAACACACATAAGGGGAAATATACTGATCTCAAGGGAAGGGAAGACATGATAACATGCTAATAATGTAACCCTCAACTACAAGTTTCATAACAAAACCACAAATAGAAGCAAACTAGAAACAAGATGAACTGAAACAATAAGAGAATCATATTGTAGTTGGGAACTTTGAATTGAAACTAGGACATACCAGTAAAGAGGATAGTGAGCAGAATGAAAGAACAAGAGAACACAAATGGTTAGCCTTGTTTTGCAGCCGGCTAACTCAGAGCAGTAGCAAGTAGCACAAGAGAGAGAGCAGAAATTTTTAAGTATGAGAGATAGTTTTGAACCAAGTGTTTGTGTCTGTGTGTGTTAATGAGAGAGCATATATATAGTTTGAAACTAGGTAGAATAATAAGGTAAGAATCAAAGTCAAGCAGTAATTATGGAACTAGGTATCAATTAATATAAAATTAGTAGAAGTACTCCCTTAATTAAGGGAGTTAATTTCAAACGGTAGAGATAAATAAGGAAAGAGATCACATAAGACATGGAATATAACACACAAGGAAGTAATTTCAGCATAGTGCAAGTATAGAACATGTAATTAAGGCTAAGTAAATTATATTCCAATTAAGGAAATAACATAAGAGTCAGTTGACAGCATAGTCGACCATAAAATAAGGCGCGAAAAATAACTTAGAGGTTGAAAATCAGTATAGAATACAAGAGATTAGAAGGATATCAAGGATTCCGAGGGACAATAGTACTGATTTAGGGGAAAATTACCATAAATTTTTATGAAGAAACGAAATAAACACACAATAGGCAAGAAAAGGCAAAAATCAGAAACCCTAATAGCATAGTAGGGTAAAAATCACACAAAATCAGGGATTCACATAGAACATAGTACTGATTAGAGGAGTTAACAGAATAAACATAGTATAGGCGGAAGAAGCAAAAATTAGAAACCCCAATGGGCATAGTAGGGTAAAAATCACACAAAACTCAGGGATTCATGATAAACAAGCAAGCATATAGATTAGACGAACAAATCATCAAATATAGACTCAAAACACAGGGTTAAGACCAAGAACTAGGGTTCTCAACATAGACGAGTTGAGAAAGGAGAAAAACACAGAATCAGTCGAGATATGCAAAGGATAGAGGTTTAAACATGAAGAATCGATTTAAACAGAGTGTAGAAAAAGTTTCGAAAACCCTTACTTTTAAAAGAAAGTAAAACGACTCGCAATCGATGATTTTTTGCAAAAAAGGTTTGAGAACAGTGTAAAACATAGAAGAACAGACTCGAATCGCTAAAAAATAGCCGAGATCTAAGAGACACAAACGAAAATAAGGGTTTCAAAAGAAACCCAAATAGAGATGGAAGAACCTGCTTAAAACTTCAAAGATCATAGCAAATACAGTGTGACTTTGCCCAAAATCACAGCGGCGTAGCCATGAACAGCCAAAACAGTAACCCTAGATACAAGTCGGCATGGCCCAGGGCCCTTGAAGGCCTCAGAGGATGAGCAAGGCAATGGTGGAACCATTAGAGGCTTGGGTTTAAAGGATGGTCGTAGGAGAAGACCGGAGAAGGGAGGCGGTTGAAAAGGGTTTAGGGTTAGTTTGAGAGAAGAGAGGAGATGAGAGCATCTGAGGGCGGCGGGTTGTAAGGAAAATGACTAGGGTTAGGGGTCGCTTGAATTAAAAAAGGAATGGGATCGTATGGACCGTTTATCTAGGAGATCAACGGCCAGGATTTGATCGGGTAGATGGGTTCCGGGTTTGGGTAAGTGTGTATAGGGTTTGGGTCGGGTAATTTAGTAGGAAATTGGGCTTGGGTTGGGTTCAATTTAGGCTACAATTGAAAGCCAAATCTGGCTATAATTTAAATAGCCAAATTTCCCTATTTTAATTTATAATACAAAAAATAAATTTGCGTACCAATATGATTTAAAATATATATTTATCATTTTAAAAATATATGGACCAATTTTACGCATATAAAAATGTAATTATCCATTAAATGGGCTAACATTGCAATTATATGCAATTTAGTTTTAAAAATACCAAATGTGATTATAAAAATGCATAAAAAATATATTAACCATATTTTGGCATAAGTATAGAAATTAAATGAATAAATCATCATAAGAATAATTTGGGAAATAATTATTGGGGATTTTATGAATAAAAGGGAACAAAATAAATCAATTTAAATCCTTATATTTATGGGAAAAATTATAAAAATCTTGTGCATGCTTATATATGCATGTATATGCTATTTTGAAGGTATTTATGCATATTTAAAATATATAGGGAAAAATTGCGCATCAACACCAAGTAGACAAAAGCTTCGAAGTTCGAGAGGATAGAATGCAAAGTTATTTGGACAAGCTACAGGTAACTTTGCACCGCTTCAAGAAGTGGACTCTAGATCAATTACCTCGAGAACAAAACAGCGAGGCCGATGCACTTGCAAATTTGGGATCATCAGTCGAGGAAGAAGATATCATCTGGGGAGTGTCGTCTAATTATCGAGATCTGTGATCGAGGACGGTCATGTCGAGATAAACTCTACAAGCTTGACCTAGGATTGGAGGAATAAATATATTGAATACCTAAAGAACGAAAAGCTCCCATCGGACCCTAAAGTGTCGAGGGCCCTACGAACCAAAGCTGCCCGATTCACATTGGATGAAGATGGAACATTATACAGAAGGACGTTCAATGGACCATTGGCGGTACGTTTAGGGCCAGGGGATACCGACTATGTTTTACGAGAGATCCATGAAGGCACTTGTGGGAACCACTCCGGCGCCGAATCTTTGATTCATAAAATCATTAGAGCAGGGTACTACTGGGATAGCATGGAAAAAGACATTACGGAGTCTATTCGAAAATGTGATAAATGTCAAAGGTTTGCACTGATGATCCATCAGCCCGGAGTACAAATTCATTCAGTCCTATCCCTATTGACATTCATGAAATGGGGGATAGATATCGTCGGCCCTCTGCCAACGGCCCCGGGTAAAGCTAAATTCATTTTGTTTATGACTGACTACTTTTCTAAATGAGTGGAAGCACATGCCTTCGAGAAGGTTAGAGAAAAAGAAGTTATAGATTTCATCTGGGACCACATCGTGTGTCGATTCGGGATACCTACTGAAATCGTATGCGACAACGAAAAGCGATTCATTGAAAGCAAGGTAACGGAGTTCCTCGAAGAACACAAAATAAAAAGGATCTTATTAACTCTGTATCACCCAAGCGGAAATGGACTGGCCAAATCAACGAACAAGACAATCATTCAAAACTTAAAGAAAAGGTTGAGCGACACCAAGGGGAAACGGATAGAAGTTCTACCCGAAGTTCTTTAGGCGTATCGAACGAAATCGAAGTCCAGCACGGGGGCAACCCCATTCTCCTTAGTATATGGCTCTGAGGCCTTAATTCAAGTTGAGGCCGGGGAACCTAGCGCCAGATTTTGACATACAACAGAGGAATCAAATAACGAGGCCATGAATACTAGCCTCGAACTATTGGATGAAAAATGAGAAGCTGCACTTTTTTGGATGGCTGCACAGAAGTAAAGAATCGAGAGATATTAGAATAGAAGAGCCAAGCTTCGCCACTTCGGAATCAGGGACTTAGTTCTAAGGGAAGTCACCCTCAATACTCGAGACCCAAACGAAGGGAAACTAGGCCTGAATTGGGAAGGACCATATCGAGTCATTAGTGTTATCGGAAACGGATCTTACAAACTTGGCACGATGGAGGGCAAACAATTGCCAAACAATTGGAATGTATCATTACTCAAACGATATTATTGTTGAGATATGGCTTTCTCCCTTTTCCATTTGTATTTGATACTAACTTACTGCATGTGTTCGATCGAGGCTTCAAGAAAAATCTTCAACACGAAGATGTTAGGCTTTAAAGAACACGTTGCATTTCCTTCAGATCGGTTTTTAAATGGTTTTTTCCGGCGAGGTTTTTAACGCGACAACAATTAGGTGCTGCCTGAGAAAAATTCAACAGTATCCAAGGCTTATTTTCAATCAACCTTGAATACTGGGGGCATCACCCCTCGGAGGTTATATTTTCGAGAAAAATACTTCACGTCAAAGGGTCTTGATAGGGAAACTTTGTAATGGGCCAAACGGTCGACTGAACCGTGTCCATATAGATTAATCGAGCCCCGATGGCAAAACATGTATGCATGTATAAATTATTTAAAGAAGCATTCTTTCTATATCTAACACTTTGTGTCTCAACGAAAAATTTGCTACTATACGAGCTCCATACTTATGATTTTATGAGAAATGGCTCAAGGGCTGAGCGCCAAGCATACTTCGAACACTTGGGGACTGCACGCTCGGATTATCTAAATTCGAAGTCACAAGACCTCAAAGAGGCACCCCTCGACATATAGGCCAAGGCCATCATACTCGGGACTGACATTTCGAACTAGTTCAAAATGTTATCGGGAAATAAGTCCAAGAGGCATACCCAAAGGCTACGGCCATATTATAGGATACGGCTATATTAAAGTCTACGACCAAAATAACACGGCTCGGAGATGTTCGAATCCTGCAATAAACAATAGGCCTTCAAATACTTTGAAAAAATCGGTTAAAAGGCTATCCCCGGAAAAAATGATTAAAAAGGGCTTCGATAAATTAGCCCTCGAAAAACCTTAAGAGGTATCAAATTATCTTAACACAAACGTGCTAAGGCACAAAAAGCAAAGGGGTCTCAATCGGCATCGGACCCTCAAAAAAACCCAATGGGTAAAAAATACATGCTAAGGCATAAAGAAATTTGTACTAAGTCTTTTAAGCCGAAAAGGGAGAAATAATAGACATCTTTTAAAGGCCATATCGGCCCAACCTAAAGAACCTATGCGATAAAACATTTAGAGTTCGAGACCTTGTTCTCACTCAACTCGGACCTAAGGGTTCCACTATTCCGAGCTTGAATAAAGTTGACTTGAATATAGCTCGAGGATTCATCATAAAACCTTAAGAGGTATTCTATTATATGTTCAAAACTTGACCATTATTTACTAAAAACCTAAGGGTTTGTTTTACTCTAAGTTTGAGCTAATGCTCACTCGATTATTGAAGCTATAACAACAAAAAATTTCGCAAGGCAAAAACAAAGCAGACTTTACCAGGAATCAGAGATAGAGCGGAAAGAAAATGAACTTTTTATACATAAAAGGTATTTACAATGCCCACGAGGGGCCTTACACAAAAAACAAAATCCTAAGGGCCTAGTCCACTTTGGGAGCCGCATATTTAAGAGCCACATCTTCGTGTACCGCTTCTTCGAGGGCATCATCCTCATCTCCTCTGCTCTCTGATCCTTTAGCAGAGTCTTCATCATCGGAGAGTAAAGATGCAGCCTCATCCTACAATGCTTTCGCATTCTCGATACTAGCTGAGAGGTCAAAGCCATGAGCATGAACTTCCTTGAGAGTCTCTCTCCGGTATTGTCTCCATGCATGATCAACACCGCACGAAAATTTGACTTCAGCAGCAACAAAGATCTCCTGTGCCCAAATGTTGGCAGCCTCGGCGTCAGCTCGGTAAGAGGCTACAAGTGCCTCCGCCTCAGATTTAGCCTTTGCAAGCTCGACGGCCAACTTAGCCTTGAGCTCCTCAATCTTTCGGATCCAGGCCAAGCTTTCCCCCTTCACGCTTTGAGGTTCACATTCGATCGAAGTCAAATGGGCTCAAAGCGCGTCTTTCTCCGAGGCAAGACGATCCATATGTTGTTTCCACCCCAGGTGTTGGTCCAAGTAAAGGTAAAGTTTTGAAGACTGACAAAGGAACTCAAACATGCACCAGGTCCATCTTGTGAAGCACAGTTGTGATCAACCCAAACATGTGAGAGGCACGTGAAGGAGATAAACCTAACTTATCAAAAGTAATATCTCCTGATCATGATCGAAAAGGTTGCATATTGGATAAGGAGAAAGACTCCTTACACAAAGAGAACACGGTTTAGGAAAATGATTGAGTTAGAGTATGAGATCAACTAGAACTCTTCCACCATGGAAGAGTAATGTGACGACCCGACCCGTCGTATCAGGTATTACTGCCCCGTTTTCCTCATTTATTACTTCTTCATGTTTCATTACCGGTATGTGGTGAGTTAGAGTTGATTCAGATTGGTTTTGATAAGAAATGAGACACTTAGTCTCTTTTAAGAAGGCTTAAGTTGGAAAAGTCAACCGGACGTTGACTTATGAGTTAGAGGGCTCGGATGTGATTTCTGGTGATTCAGTTAGCTTCGGGAGATGATTTGTGACTTGGGAGCGTGATCGGAATTTATTTTGGAGGTCCGGTGTAGAATTAGGCTTGAATTGGCGAAGTTAGTATTTTGGCGAATTCCGATTGATAGGCGAGATTTTGATATAGGGGTCGGAATGGAATTCCGAGAGTTGCAGTAGCTCCGTTTTGTCATTTGGGATGTGCGTGCAAAGTTTCAGATCATTCGGACAAGGTTTGGTAGACTTTTTGATCGAAAGTGCATTTCGAAAGTTTTTGAAGAACTTAGGCTTGAATCCGATGTGATTTGATGGTTTTAGCGTTGTTTGATGTGTTTTGATGATTGGAACAAGTTTGAATGATGTTATGGGATATGTCCGTGCTTTTGGGTTGAGGTCCCGGGGGCCTCGGGTGAGTTTCGGGGTGGTTTCGGATCATTTTGGAGAAATTTGATATTGCTGGTTCGGGTGTAACACTGTAGCATCGCAAATGCGAAGGTTTTGCTGGGAATTACGAAAACACTGTAGCTTGGCAAATGCGAAGGTTTTGCTGGGAATTGCGAAAACACTGTAGCTTGGCAAATACGAAGGTTTTGCTGGGAATTGCGAAAACACTGTAGCTTGGCAAATGCGAAGGTTATTCTGGGAATTGCGAAAACACTGTAGCTTCGCAAATGCGAAGGTTTTTCTGGGAATTGCGAAAACACTGTAGCTGGGCAGAAGGGTTTTATATTATTTCATCCGCGAAGCTTGGTCCATTTTCCTCCATTGTTGAACATCTTGGGAGCTTTTTGGGAGCAATTGAAGATGGTTTCGACTGGAGTTTGTTGGAGGTAAGATTTTTGAGTTAAAAACATGATTATTATGTGAAATTTACCTAGAAATTCATGGAATTAAGCCTAAAAATTTATGAACTAGGGCTTGAGTTTTTGATATTTCAAATTGAGATTTGATAGGTCAATTGAGCTCGGATTTGGGAGTTCTTGGTATGTATGGACTCGTGGCGAGACGAGGAATCCGGTAATGTGAATTTTGTTGTTTTTCGAGAAGCGGGCCTGGGGCTCGGGTTTTGCTAGTTTCGAGATTTCTGCTATTTCTTGGCTGTTTTCGATTGGGTATTGTTCCCTTGGCATATTGTAATGTATTCGCTCTGATTTTGGTTAGATTCGACGTGCGTGGAGGCCGATTGGAAGGGCAAAGGAGTCGCGGGCTAGAGATTTTGCCGGTTCGAGGTGAGTAATACTTGTAAATGATATCCTGAGGGTTTGAAACCCCGGATTTGCACATCATAGTGCTGTATTGTGGTGACTTGCACGCCAGGTATGAGCGTGGGGTAGAGCACCGTTGGGGATTGTGACTTAGTCCGTCCCGGTTGTAGGTTTTTTTGCGTAATTGACTGAAACTACTTGTTATCATCATTATTTGGGTTGATTGCTATATTTGGGCTTCCTGCCAATTATTTGAATCCTTTAGGGATTATTATCACTGTTTTCATGACACGTAGCATATTAAATGATTTCAGTCCTGAGTTAAACCCTGTTTTGAAATGTGTAGTCATATTGCTAAAGTTTAAGGACTTAAATTGCATTTTTCTGATGTTTTGAGTTAAAAACTATTACCTGACATTGCCCGAGTGGCTCATTTGCATGTTCTGGACTGAGGATGGATCGGGCTGCACGCCGCAGCGATGCTATGATGATATTGCGCTTGGGCTGTAGGAGCCCCTCCGGAGTCTGAACCCCCACAGTGAGCGCGGGTACCAAGATGTATCGGGCTGCACGCCGCAGTGGTTATATGCATTGCATTGCATTCATGCATTGGTTCCTGTTTGTACTACGTGTCATGACATTCAGCACTCTCATATCATTGGCATCCATGCTACTTCTTGTACTACTTACCAGACGCCCTGGTGTTAATTGTTTGTGGAGTGCTGTGCCCGAGGGGCTGACTTATGTGCGGACTTGCACTATCTGATTACGCATTCATTTGCTCGATTGTTGGAAAAAGATGTTTTCAAAAGAGGTTTTAAACTGAGTCAGATATTTTCTAAAGGATTTTCACGGTTTCATTGTTTTTCTGAGAGAGTTGTACTGTCCTATATAGCATGATGGAGTGCTCTTACGTGATTTCTTGCCTCTCAGTTATTATTTACTCTTATTACCACTGAGTTGGAAGTACTCACTTTACTCCCTGCACCTCGCGTGCAGTTGCAGGTATTGTTCACCCGGTAGTGGGTTATTAGCTGATTGAAGGTAGGGCTATTGTAGCTGAGCAAGGTGACCGCCAGCGTTCGCGGCACCGGATGTTGTCTTTTGATTTTCCAGAATTTTTCTTTATATATTATTATTGGCCCTGTAGTTGTGTTCAGGTTTCTTTAGATGCTCGTGACTTGTGACACCCCAGTCGGGTAGAAATTAACAAATTTTAAATGCCATTAAGTTGTATCTTCTATTTATTTATGTTTGATAATTGTTAATGAAAGGATTTGGGTTAGTTGGCTGGCCTTGTCTTCACGAGAGGCGCCATCACGACCAGTTTGGGAATTGGGTCGTGACAAGTAACATCTGTATCCTAGTAAATCTCTAATTACTAACTCCTTAAATATTAGTGTTTTTCTCTTTTACAGGTAATGCACATAAGCAGAAGTTAAACGTGAATTGAGAGCAAAATAGCAAGGCAATTTTGCAAGCAATTTATGTGTGATTCAAGCGTGCTATCCTGAAGCTACTTGAACCAGATAGAAGAACCAGCTCCAAGTGTCTATCTTTTATTCTAGTTCAATTTTATTAGGTGATTTTACATGGTACCTTTCAACTTATTTAGAAGTAATTTTATTAGGTACTTAGAGTTTTCAAGTTAGAGTTAACTTGAAGTTGTCGCAACAGTTGAGGTTGTGTGCCACAATGGGATTAGAGTTAATCCTAGGCTTACAAAAGAGTTTTTGTAAATGCAGTTTTTGGCTCAGTGATTTTAGTGGAGAGTTTGGTAAAATCCTACTGGAGGGTAGATCGTGGTTTTTTTACCTTTTGAGCCAGGTGTTTTACACATAAAATCTCTGTGTTCTTTATTCTCTGTATTTATTATTCCGCAACAGCAGTAGTTGGAAAACACAGAAGAACCAGGACCTATAATCAAGTTAAGCGAAAATTGGGTACTACACAAATCATCCCTCCCCCCCTTCTTGTGTAGTATTGAACTATAAAACACCAATTGGTATCAGAGCGGGTTATCCTTGAAGAGGCTAACACCTTAGGAACAGATCAAGATGAGTGCACCACCTGGATGCTAGGAAAGACAATCTACGGCTAGGCCTCCACTCATTAATTTCCAGTACTATTCCTGGTGGAACAACAGGATGAGACACCACATCATAGGAGAAGACTATGAACTTTAGGATATTGTTACTGATGGTCCCCTGGCTACTACAAAGAAGAATGCTGAAGGAGTGGACGTGCCAAAGACGAGAGCTGACTGTACTGCTGAAGATTTGAAGAAATG
>NW_017670981.1:161999-186141 GCF_001879085.1 Nicotiana attenuata | reverse complement strand
ACCTACTCCCTCCGATTCATCCACACCTCCTCTACCCAGCACAACCCCCCAACTTAGGAGAAGGCGAGTAAAAATGCTTACTCATAAAATGGTGGCAACTGGTGCTCTATCAAAGAAATTTAACGAGAAACTGAAGTCAAGCCAAGCCCAAGATTCTGAGAACTTAGACAATTCGTTCAAATTTGCGAGTGAGGGGGAAGGAACTGGGTCTTCTGACTCAGAGAAGGCTCAAAACTCCCCTTCTGAGGTACGTTCTATTTTGGTTGAGAATGTAGACAATAGGTTTGTTGTGGTTGGGTCTGTCAGGAATGTGGAATTGCCTGAGTCAAAAAGGAGAGGTGGTAAAAATAAAGGTGAAAAAGAAAAGGAGAGTGAGGGTGTGCGTAGTAATGTGAGGGTAAAAGTGAAGGAAGTGGTTGGTTCTTCACCCACTTCTGAATTGATGGTACCAGCTATCTGCGGGGTTGAACAAGCAACTGTGGAAGAAAGTAGCAAGAAGTCAGGGGGAAGTGGTTCAGGGGAGGCTGCTGAAGGGTTGGTTAATCTAAGTTCACAGGCAGATGAACCTGGTTCATCTATTGAGGAAACCCTAGCAGACCTTTTGAAGAAAGTAGGTGCCAGTTATGATCCAAATAAAAGGAGACCTCCAATACCAAAAGCCCTCAGCACTGCAAAACCTTCCAAGAAAAGAAAGGCTTCCTCCCCAACAACTACTGAAATTTCCTTGCCAATGGGAAGAGCTACAAGAAGTAGGGTGAAAAAGAGTGAGAGTGAATTACAAAAGGCTTTGGCTGAAAGCAAGGAGAAGAGGATGGATAAAGGAAAATGTAAGGTTGCAGAGTCCTATGAAGTTGTTAATGTTGAGGAGATGGAACAGGTCAATCAGGAGGAACATGCAACAATTGAGGTTCAGACCCCCAAACCCAAAAAGACCAAGACTTCTTCCAAGAAGTCTTCATCTGTGTCTAAGGTTGCTGAACCTTCATTGGCCAAGAGGACATGGTCTGCAGCAAAAAACAAACATGTTACAATTTCTGAAGATGAGGAATGGAGTGGTGAAGAAGAGAGTGAGTCTGATGGTGAACAGGACAAGCTGGCCAAGTTTGGCAAAAGAAAAATTTTGAAGGGAAGATTGCTGAAAGATTTGGTGGAACCAGAATGGTTCGTTTGGTTGATGCACTAGTTGTTCAGGGCTGGAAGGACATGGTCCTTCAAATGGATGGAAGGCTAGCCAGGAATGAGATCATTGAATTCATGGCAAATGCTGAAGTCAAGGATGGCAGAGTCACCAGCCAAGTGAAAGGAGTTCAAGCGACTTTCGATGCAGAGAAGCTGGGAGAGATTCTTGACATCCTTGCTGAGGGATATGATGACTACACTAGGCAAAGATGGCCAAGTCTGGATTCCCTTCCTCCTGCCCTTGAAATCACTAGGAGATCCTGTGATGTTGAAGAAGTGAATGAGGCCAAGTTTGTGCACAAGAGTGAAATGAAGCCACAGCACAAAGTTCTCTTTGAGTTTGTCAACAAGTGCCTACAGCCCAGGCAGGAAAGAAGGCACATTGCTAACTATATGGACTTAGTTCTAATGGAGTGCCTTGAAAGTGGAAGGCAAATCAACTTTCTTGCATTCATCATCAAGTTGTTATCAGTGGCTCCAAGGCCCATGCCACCCCCTATGGATTTATTCTGACCACTGTTCTGGATCGGTGCAAGGTGCCTCTGAAAAAAGTGGGAAATGGCCACAAGCAAGGACTATTTTGGCATTAATACTCTGGTTGCTTGTGATTATCTAGTCAATGCCATTCCAAATGAACCCGGTTCATCCAAGAAGACACCTATCAACAGTAAAGTCAGGGCTCTAGTTCAGGAAAGTGAGGCCAAGGATGCTGAGATAGCTAGGCTGAAGGCTCGCTTAGCGGAGATTGAATCTAAGAGGGATGCTCTCAGAACTGAACTTACCAAGGAAAAGTAGAAGAATGATGGGATTCTTCACAATATGCCGAATCTTCTCCAAGCCCAAAACCAACCCTCTAGCTTCCCCAAGCCTTAGGAATTCTAGCCTTTATCTCCTGAAGCTGTCTAGTACCACCAGTGACCTAGATTAGGGATTTCTCTTTACTTTTTGCTCATGTTTTGAATATTTTTACTTTATGTTTGTGGACTGTGGTAGCAACATATCTTCTATCAATGATATCTACTGTTTTTGCTCTTGTTGACTGTTAATATTTCCTTGATAGTTTAAATATGTTTGCTTGATTACCGATGATTGATCCATGATTGCACTTGCAGTTGCCCCAGTGACCATGAGTACTTATTAAATTCTGGGACTCACACTTTGTTTATGAAACTTTTCGATGATGCCAAAAGGGGGAAGAGATATTGTGCTTTACATATTCTGAATAAGTGATGTTTATAACCTAATTAACCTGGTCCTTGATGATAAGTGAATTTTTCTAAACATTGTATTGATGAATAAGCTGAGTTCTGACAGGGCCTAAGTGAGTGAAAAGCACAGAGTTTGTCATCATCAAAAAGGGGGAATTTGTTGGACCAAGTAAAGGAGAAGTTTTGAAGACTGACAAAGGAACTCAGACATGGACCAGGTCCATCTTGTGAAGCACAGTTGTGATCGACCCAAACATATAAGATGCACGTGAATGAGATAAACCTAACTTATCAGAAGTAATATCTCCTGATCATGATCGAAAAGTTTGCATATTAAATAAGGAGAAAGACTCTTTACACAAAGAGAACACGGTTTAGGAAAAGGATAGAGTTAGAGTATGAGATCCACTAGAACTCTTCCACCATGGAAGAGTAGCATCTGTATCCTAGTAAATCTCTAACCGGATGTTGTCTTTTGATTTTCCAGATTTTTTCTTTATATATTATTATTGGCCCTGTAGTTGTGTTCAGGTTTCTTTAGATGCTCGTGACTTGTGACACCCCGGTCGGGTAGAAATTAACAAATTTTAAATGCCATTAAGTTGTATCTTCTATTTATTTATGTTTGATAATTGTTAATGAAAGGATTTGGGTTAGTTGGCTGGCCTTGTCTTCACGAGAGGCGCCATCACGACCAGGTTGGGAATTGGGTCGTGACAAGTAACATCTGTATCCTAGTAAATCTCTAATTACTAACTCCTTAAATATTAGTGTTTTTCTCTTTTACAGGTAATGCACATAAGCAGAAGTTAAACGTGAACTGAGAGCAAAATAGCAAGGAAATTTTGCAAGCAATTTATGTGTGATTCAAGCGTGCAATCCTGAAGCTACTTGAACCAGATAGAAGAACCAGTTCCAAGTGTCTATCTTTTATTCTAGTTCAATTGTAGTAGGTGATTTTACATTGTACCTTTCAGCTTATTTAGAAGAAATTGTATTAGGTACTTAGAGATTTCAAGTTAGAGTTAACTTGAAGTTGTCGCAACAGTTGAGGCTATGTGCCACAACGGGATTAGAGTTAATCCTAGGTTTACAAAAGAATTTTTGTAAATACAGTTTTTGGCTCAGTGATTTTAGTGGAGAGTTTGGGAAAATCCTACTAGAGGGTCGGTCGTGGTTTTTTCACCTTTTGAGCCAGGTGTTTTCCACGTAAAATCTCTATATTCATTATTCTCTGTATTTATTATTCTGCAACAGCAGTAGTTGGAACACATAGAAGAACCAGGTCCTTCTATAATCAAGTTAAGCAAAAATTGGGTACCACACAAAATCACCCACCCCCCCCTCTTGTGTGGTATTGAAGTATGAAACATCACCAGGGTCTCGGCCTCTTTCGTCTTGACCTCCTCTCGAAGATGCTCCACCAGCTCGCCCTTCTGATGGCCTGCAAAGTCAAAATGTTCATCGCCAAGTCAAATGAATACGTATCAAATTCCCAAAAAGTTACATTACCTGCTCGATGAGCTCAATCTGTTCTCGATGAGCCCTCGTCAGCTGGGCTCGGAGGTCCTTGATCTCCTCCATTTTTTGAATGTAGAGGAGTTTGAGGTCGTCTCCCTCCTCCACAAGATTCTTGAGTTCGGCCTCACATTGGGTCAGCTCGGCTCGGGATTTGGAAAACGCTTCTTGTTGGAGCGTCATGGCCTTCACAAAGGAAAAAAGTCAGACTTGGAAAAATGAGAATAAAACACAAGCATAACTATGGAGGCAGAAAGTTACTTGTTTAAGAAGCAGCTGGGCCTCGTCAAAAATGAATGAAGCATCCGGGTTGGAACCATCTTCACCCCTGCAAAGCATCCCCGGAAAATATCACTACCTTTGTGGGTCGTCCCCACGTCGGGAGTCTTCATAGCTCGAGCATCTTGGAATTGCCCTTTAAAGAACGTAGGGCCATGCGACGATTCATCTATATTAATTATCCCAAGTGAGTCACTTGGGACATTTCTTCTCTTTGAGGGGCCTCGGAATTAGACCTTTCAGGCATACCCGCCAGTCGATCTTCACAGCGGGGTGCGCTTTTATCACCCGATGGCTCGGGTACTCTGCTCGGACTTCCCTCCGAGATTTCTTCGGTTCGAGATTGAACCACATCAACCATCACCGGTTCAGCAGCCTTTGATGCTTCAGTGCTTCCCCTTTTCCGAGCTACCAGCAAGCAGTCGGCGTCCTCTCCTTCTTCCTCCTCCTCCCGAAGTTGTTGAACCGCGTTAGCTGATAGGGCTGCAGGGCTAACCCTCGGTTTTAGAACCCTAGTTTTTCTGGGCTTTGGGGTATTTGGAGGTGAGTCCCTTTTCCTCTTCTTCTCTTTGGTTGGCCTTGGGATCTCCTCTTCACCAGGCGGAGGCGGCCTCATAACAACATTGTCTCCGAGGCCTGCATAAGGAGAAACTAGGTATTTTACAGAGAAGCATCAACAAGTGAACAAAGGAACTCACCGTGGTTTTTAGCTTCCCACCGACCCCTGGCCAAATCACGCCAATAGCGCTCAACATGCGAAGAAGTAGAGGCCAGTTGTCGAACCCAATCTTCGAGGTCCAGAATCGCACCAAGAAACCAAGGGGGAGCTGCAACATGAAAAAGAAATTAGACCGAAGAAGAATAAAGAAAGCAAAAATAGTGAACAACATCGATGGAGTTGTACTTACGTTTCATGTTCCATTCCTCGGGGAACAACATTCTTTCAGTGGGGATTAGGTTAGAGGTCTTGATTCGGACAAACTGGCCCATCCATCTTCGGTCCTTGTCCTCATCAATGCTCGAGAACAGCGCCTTTCTGGACCAACAGTGGAGCTTTATCAACCCACCTCGATAAAGGCGAGAGGCTGTATAACTTGATCAGATGGTCGAGGGTAAAAGACATCCCCTTGACCTTGCTCGAAAAATATTTGAGCAAAATCACAATGCTCCAAAAAGAGGGGTAGATTTGGCCAAGGGTCACCCGATATTGGCGACAGAATCGAGTATGACCGGATCTACGGGACCCAATGTGAAAGGATAAGTATACACACTTAAGTACGCTTTAACATGGGTAGTGATGTCTTCCTCAGGGGAAGGAATCACCACATACTTGTTTTCCCAATTGCAGTCCTCTTTCACCAGCTCGAGATCGTCTTCAGATATCGAGTAGATGTATCGGGACATGGGCTCACATCGGCCTGGAACTGATGAAGGTCTTTCGACTTTGAAATCGAAAGTCAGCTCACATGGCCCAAGAACGCACTCCTCGATGCAAGGCTCCACCGGCATTTTATCACCAGCCGACCGCGATGAGGAGGCTTTTTCTTTCTGATGGATGGTGTTAGATGTTTTAGCCATCACTGTTATGGAATTCAAGAAAGGAGAAGAAGTTGATGTTATGACAAACACAAATTCAAGAAGAGGATGGACTTAAAGAAAATTGAGAAGCTTGTAGAGACTTGGGAAAAGGTTTTGGAAGTAAAGATTGTAAAGATTGAGAAATCGATCTATTTATAGTGGCCACTTCAACGGTTTGAGGAAACTAGGGGCCGATCGTCAGCCACCGTTAATTAATGGCCTTGGGAACTATGTGGACACGACACTTCAGTCACTTCTATCGCTGATGTCATGGAATTGACATGATGATCGAGGTATCGGAGACGAGGATCAAATCATTTCTCATCATTTCACTCTAAGAAACGCGGGACTATCTATATACGGTCGAAATCAGGTATGCCTCAATTTTGTAGGCTCGAGGAGTTTCTTCGAGAATAAGCTCAAAACGGACCTGGCTCGAGCCCGATGGCGGAGTATAGTACTTGAGGATCGAACTGCTCGATGAAAACCAAGGCCAAGTATGACCAACCTCGAGTAAGGTATAATAACGGAATGACGAGATATTAGCAACCAACCGAACGTCTCGGCGGAAATCTCGGAATAGATCATACCAAGCGGTTATCGGCGCCAATCACGGGATTTATTTCTGTGATTAGAAGTGTACCTTATTTAGGACTCCCCTATTATATAAAGGGGAGCCCATTCATTTGTAAGATACGTTTTGACTGATAAGATAATACATACACTTTTTTCTAGGTATTTTATTCATTGTTCATCAGGTTTGTTTTATAATTTGCTATTCCCACTGTTCCACCTCGAGGTTGTCATAATTCGAGGTCGAGATTTGGCTTGCACACCGATTTGACTTATTTTATTCTTCAATTTATATATTTAATTCCTTGTTTATCGATTGGTATTAGATTAAATCACATATCCTTAAAACCACAATATAAGTTTAATTGTTACTCGGATTTTAGGGTAAACAAAACTAAAAATAAATTTGTAAAGACCATCAAATCAATCTTTGAAAACACTTTGGCACCTTGAAGCTCATCAAATAAGTCATCAATCCTCGGCAACAAATACTTGTTCTTGATAGTGACCTTGTTCAACTGCCGATAGTCGTACATGTCCTCATCGATCCATCTGTCTTCTTCACGAACAACACGGGCGCACCCCAGGGCGAGACACTAGGTCTAATGATGTCTTTATCAAGCAAATCTTGCAGTTGCTCCTTCAATTCATTCAACTCTAGCGGGTCCATACGGTATGGCGGAATAGAAATGGGCTAAGTGCCCTGAGCCAATTCAATACAGAAGTCAATATCTTTGTCGGGTGGCATCTCCGACAGATCTACAGGAAACACCTTTGGAAACTCACGAACAATTGGTACTGAATCCATGGAAGGAACCTCCGCACTAGAATTGCGAATATAAGCCAAATAAGCTAGACACCCTTTCTCGACCATACGTTGAGCCTTCACATAAGAGATAACCCTATTGGTAGAATTGCCAGCAGTCCCCCTCCACTCTAATCGAGGCAACCCCGGCATGGCTAAGGTCACCGTCTTGGCGTGACAATCCAATATAGCATGATATGGTGACAGCCAATCCATACCCAAGATGACATCAAAATCAACCATATAAGGAAGTAAAAGATCTATGCTAGTCTCAAGACTCCCAATAGTAACCACACACGAGCGATAGACATGATCTACAACAATAAAATCTCCCACAAGTGTGGACACATAAACAGGAGCACTCAAGGAATCACGAGGCACAACCAGATATGAAGCAAAATAGGATGACACGTAGGAATAGGTAGAGCTCGGATCAATAGAACTGAAGAATCTCTATGGCCAACTGGAACAATACCGGTGATAACAATGTCAGATGACTCAGCCTTAGGCCTAGCTAGGAAAGCATAAAATCGGAGCTGGGCCCCATCACGTTCGCGATTAAGGAAATCCACCCCCAGCTCAGTTTACTCTTCGCGATCGCGAGAGTATCTTCGCAATCACAAAGATGAAAACACCAAATGATAGCAGAAGCTAAAGAAACCAAAATTTCTAAGTCCAAAACACCAGTAATCTATCCGAAACTCACCTGAGTGCTCGGGGCTACAAATCAAACATGCACACAAGCCCAACAATATCATACGAACTCGCTCGCGCGATTAAAACCCCAAAATAACACCTAGAACTACGAATCGACCAAAACAAATGAAATTCTCAATGATACTTAAGAACTTTCATTTAAACGTCCGGTCATCCGAATCACGTCAATCCAATTCCATTTTGCACCAAATTTTGCAAACATGTCATAAATACTAAAATGAACCTATACCAAGTTCCGAAACTGAAATCCGGACTCGGTAGCAACAAATTCAAACTACGGTCAAATTTATGAATTCTTTAAGCCTTTAAACCTATAATTTTTAACAAATTGCGATAAATCAAGCTAGGGACTTCCAAATTCAATTCCGGGCATACGCCCAAGTCCCAAATAACGATACGGACCCACCAGGACCATCAAAACACAGATCCAGGTCTGTTTGCTCAAAACGTTGACCGAAGTCAACTCAAATAAGTTTTTAAGGCACGATTTCATATTTTAATCAATATTTCACATAAAAACCTTCCGGAAGAAGACACGGACTGCACACGCAAGTCGAGGAAGACTAAATGGAGCTATTTAATGTTTCAAAACACAGAATTAAGGGTTAAAAATCTAGATGACCTATCAAATCATCACATTCTCCACCTTTAAAACAAACGTTAGTCCTTAACAGACGTAGAAAAGTACCTGGACAAGTAAAAAGGTGTGGATATCTACTCCGCATGCCCGAATCGGACTCCTAAGTGGGTGCCTCGATTGGCTGACCTCTCCACTACACTCAAACTGAAGGATAACTCTTAGACCTCAACTCTCGGACCTGCCGGGATAGAATGGCCACCGCCTCCTCCTCATGAGTCAAATCCTTGTCCAATTGGACTGAGTTGAAATCTAACACATGAGACGGATCATCGTGATACTTCCGGAGCATAGATACATGGAACAATGGATGAACTGCTGATAGACTAGGTGGCAATGTGAGCCTGTAGGCCACCTCACCCACTCTGTCAAGAATCTCATAAGGTCCGATATACCTGGGGCTCAACTTATCCTTTTTTCCGAACCTCATCACAGCTTTCATGGGTGAAACCCAGAGCAATACCCTCTCTCCAACCTTGAATGCAACATCACAAACTCTACGGTTGGTATAACTCTTCTACCTAGACTGGGCTATGCAAAGTCGATCCTTAATAATCTTTATCTTAGCCAAGGCAGCTTGTACCAAATCTGTACCCAACAACCAATCCTCCCCTGTGAACGACACCGCCTCCCATATAATGCCTCATAAGGAGCCATCTAAATGCTCGACCGGTAGCTGTTGTTGTAGGCAAACTCTGCAAGCGGCAAGAATTGATCCCAAGAACTCTGGAAATCCATAACACAAGCACGAAGCATATCCTCCAATATCTGAATAGTGCGCTCGATTGTCCGTCAGTCTGGGGATGAAATTTTGTACTCAACTCAACCTGCGTTCCCAACTCACGTTGTACTACCCTCTAGAAGTGCGAGGTGAACTGCATACCTCGATTAGAAAATATAGACACGGGCATACCGTGAAGATGGATGATCTCGCGGATGCAGATCTCAGCTAACCGCTCTAAAGAATAGATAACTGCCACTGGAATGAAATGTGTCGACTTAGTCAACCTATCGACAATGGCCCATGCCGTGTCAAACTTCCTCTAAGTCTGTGGGAGCCCAACAACAAAATCCATAGTGATACACTCACACTTCCACTCAGGAATCTCCAACTTCTGAAGCAAACCACCAGGTCTCTGATGCTCGTACTTTACTTGCTGACAATTTAGACACCGAGCTACATATACAACTATATCCTTCTTCATCCTTCTCGACCAATTATGCATCCACAAGTCCTGATACATCTTGGCGGCACCCGGATGAATAGAATAGCGGGAACTGTGGGCCTCCTCAAGAATTAACTCACGAAGCCCATCCACATTGGGCATACAAATATGACCCTGCATTCTCAAAACCCGATCATCTCTAACAGTAACCTTCTTGAAACCAGTGTGCCGCACCGTGCCCCTAAGGACAAGCAAATGAGGATCATTACACTGACGCTCTCTGATGCGCTCAAACAAGGAAGACCGAGCGACTATACAAGCTAGACCACTACAGGGCTCTGAAACATCTATCCTCATGAACTGATTGGACAAAGCCTGAACATCTGATGCAAGCAGTCTCTCACCAACTGGAATGTACACAAGATGTCCATACTCACTGCCTTTCTACTCAAGTCATGGGCCACCACATTGGCCGTCCCGAAGTGATATAAAATGGTGATATCATAGTCTTTCAACAGCTCCAACCTACCTCCTCTACCTCAAATACTATAGACTTCGACGATCCGAGAATACCTCGCATGACACACCGTAAAGATACTGCCTCCAAATCTTTAGCGCATGAACAATGGCTGCCAATTCTAGGTTATGAATAGGGTAATTCGTCTCTGAACCCTCAGCTGCCCCGATGCATATGCAATCGCCCTGCCATCCTGCATCAATACTGCACTGAGCCCAGTACAAGATGCATCACAATACACCATGTAAGATCCTGAACCTGTTGGCAATACCAACACTGGCGTCGTAGTCAAAGTAGTCTTGAGCTTTTGAAAGCTCAACTCACACTCATCCGGCCATCTGAATGGGGCACCCTTCTGGGTCAATCTGGTCAATGGGGCTACAATAGATGAAAACCCCTCCACAAACCGACGGTAATAACCCGCCAAACCCAAAAAACTCCGGATCTCTATAGTTGAAGTAGGTCTAGGCCAGTTCTGAACTGCCTCAATCTTCTTAGGATCCACCTTTATGCCCTATGCCGATACAATGTGACCCATAATGGCAACTGCGTCTAACCAAAACTCACACTTTGAAAACTTTCATATAACTGACTATCCCTCAACGTCTGAAGCACAATCCGAAAATGCCGCTCATGCTCCTCTCTACTGTAGGAGTAGATCAAGATATCAATATACACAATCACAAAAGAATCCAAATAGGTTTTGAACACCCGGTTCATCAAATCCATAAATGTTTATGGGGCATTTGTCAACCCCAATGACATCACTAGGAACTCGTAATGCCCATACCAAGTCCGAAAAGCCGTCTTAGGGACATCGAATGCCCTAATCTTGAACTGATGGTAGCCAGACCTCAAATCAATCTTTGAAAACACTTTGACACCCTGAAGCTGATCAAATAAGTCATCAATCCTCGACAACGAATACTTGTTCTTGATAGTGACCTTGTTCAACTGTCGATAGTCTATACACATCCTCATCAATCCGTCTTTCTTCTTCACGAACAATATGGGCGCACCTAGGGCAAGACACTAGGTCTAATGAAGCCCTTATGAACCAAGTCTTGCAGCTGCTCCTTTAATTCTTCCAACTCTTGCGGGGCATACAGTACGACAGAATAGAAATGGGCTAAGTGCCCTGAGCCAAATCAATACAGAAGTCAATATCTCTGTCGGGTGGCATCCCCGACAGATCTGCAGGAAACACCTTTGGAAACTCACGAACAACTGGTATTGAATCCAGGGAAGGAACCTCCGTACTAGAATCGCAAATATAAGCCAAATAAGCTAGACACCCCTTCTCGACCATAAATCGAGCCTTCACATAAGAAATAACCCTGCTGGTAAAATGGCCATGAGTCCCCTCCACTCTAATCGAAGCAACCCTGGCATGGCTAGGATCACTATCTTGGCATGACAATCCAATGTAGCATGATAAGGTGACAGTCAATCCATACCCAAGATGACATCAAAATCTACAATATCAAGAAGTAGGAGATCTATCCTAGCGATCACGTTCAAATTCAAACCTCAATAGAGATATGAAATGGTCGTATGCAATAATAAATACCCAACTAGGAGTCGGGGTCGAATCCACTAGGAGTTATGATGGGAGTTAGGGGTATATATTTGAAGTAAGCAGATGAGCTATCTAGATTGCACTTCCACAACAAGATTTTATTTTCTATTTCTACTATTAATCTAATAATTACAAGGTAATAATATAGACTAGACATAAATGTTTTTGAGGTTTTTCCAATTGGATTAAACGCCTAGGTTTGTGACCATAACCTAGGTGTTTGCCTAATGGGATAAAGACGTCAATGCTTGTGTAGTTGATTGGGGTGTATTATAGCTCAAAACTCTACATTACCCACTCAATATCACTCGGTCAAAGAGTGGTTTTGCCCAATTTGGCTTTCTCAAGACCAAATGGGTATCTACCAAAACAGTTGATAAGAGCTCAAGTCGGGTTATTACTATCTCTAGGTTTAACCCTTTAATTGAGTTAATCAATCTCTCAATTGACCCAATTCCTTGTTAGCTAAGTTATCCAAGACTAGGTCTCTCTTTCTCAATAGGCATGAATCAATGTTTGCAACTATCAATTCTACAATTCAAGCATAAACTAAGCTAAATAATAAACACACAATCATAAACCAACACTAAATTAATAACCCTAAGGTTGGATTACAACCCTAGTAGAATCTAGCTACTCGTGATAGAAATTACATAAAATAGAGAAGAAAAACTAATTAAACTCATAATGGAAGATTAAATAAAGGAATATAATGTTAAAACACCAAAATAATGGAAAACTTCCTAAAGTATTAAAGAAAAACGGCTACAGCAACTTCAGATGTTTCAAACCTTAACCCAATTTTGTGAAACTCATATATTTATACAATGCTGAAAATCTCGGAAAAAAATGTCCCACGGGAGGTTTGTGGCCGCGCAATTCCATGTGCAGTCTGCAGATTTCTTCATCTGGAAGGAACTGGAGTTCTGCGGCCGTATATTTTCGAACTGCAGCCACGAGGCAATCTTCTTCGATCCGCACAATTTAGGACTGCGGCCGCAAGACAACTATTCTACGTCCATACAATTCTTGTGCGGTCTGCAATTCACAGATGCTGCTGGACTTGGTCTTTTTGCAAGCTGTGTGATCTTCGACTCTTAGCCCATCTTTGCGGCCGCACAATTCATGTGCGGTCTGCACTTTAAGTAAAGTTCTGCTAAAATCTTCCTCTTTGGTTTGCGAATGCAGATGGAATTCTGTGGTCCCCAATTTCTTATGTGGACCGCACATTTATGCTTCGGTGCCTTTTATTTCCTTGTGCTTTGGAATAATCCTTTTTGAGTCGGATTTCATATCAGGATATAAACTTCCATCATTCCTACAAATTTGCACGATTTCATCAGTTTCGGGAACACAATTCAATGCTTTTAGACTAAAACAAAAAGTAAAAGGTACTACTAAGTAGTCAAAATCCCCACTTATCAACTCCCCCAAACTTAAGTCTTTGCTTGTCCTTAAGCAAATAAATTAGTTCCCATCTCCAAAAGTCAAGGGTCATTTCAACGAGTCAAAGGTGAGCCATCCATATATCAGTTGGGACCAACAATTACCCACACTACTCATGTATTATCAACAAGGCGACAAGTTAAACATTTATGCCCATATAGTTCTAATGTGACATTTGAGCTCAAGAATTGACTTTTCTCATCAAGGACTCTTGCTCTATCATGTAGGTCATAGTGGACTCTAAGATCTTCCTCCTCTACTTTCCATTTACCCGGCTCACTTAAGAAATTTAGCACTCAATCCAAATATTTATGAATGGTTCACTCATCTCTCTCAAGAGAATGTCAGAAGCACGGCTTCAAGTACCTTAGGCTTGTCCCTCGTGTAGATCGCCATTAATGTAAGCTCACTCGACTTGAAATCAAGTAGGACTTCTTACGGGATGTAATGAAGGCTTTTGGATTAGGGTCGGATAAAATATGGGTGAGTGGTTATGCCTTTTCTTAAGCACTCCATTTGTTTCCATTTCTCGGCTCACACTTTGTGAATTCTTAGAGGCACTTTCTTTTCATTGGGGGACTAGACAGACTTAACATCGCTCTTTCTTGCTTATTTCATTCTTTTTCTCCCCTTTTGATTTCTCCATGTTTAGGATCATTAGCTCACTTTGAATCTCTAACTTTTCCATTTATTCACTTTTTGCATTTTTCTTTTTGTTCTTTTCTTTTCTTGCCTTTTTTCCCTCATCACTTATTTTCTCTTTTTATGCCTTGATATCTTTTTCAAGTTCCTCGTCTCTCCCCCGAACATACGTTTTGAGCCAATTGTTTCACAAGAGTGTTAAGGCAAGCTCAGGTTCCAAGAGAGGGTCACGATAAAACGGGTAAAGGCTTGTAACATAGTTTTCAAATGAGAAACATTAAAGGCTCAAAGGGGTTGACTAGGGATAATGACATTGGTTGGAAATAGAGGACTCAAACGGGCCAAGGAGAGCCTACAATAACTTCTCAAACCAAGAAAGTTAGGATTTCGCCTTGAAACACATTCGGGGCAAGTTCTAGACTCTTCGCACGGATTCTTGGACTAGCGACAATTCATCTCACCCCTCGCGAAACTGGATTATTAAAGAGGACAGAGTCGAGGGCCCACAACGACCATATTCAATTTTAAAGATCACTATGGTCCAATTAAAACACTCGATGATTGCCAAAGTCAACACAAGAGTCACAAAGTCACTAACTAGAGCTATTTCTTTCAAAAACCTTGTCTCTAATCATAGCGCTTAGTTAAGTGTGTTGGAAACAATTGAAGCATGGTTGACTCTTCGAGAATGACTTAATTAGGTCTTTTTATTCATTATTACTACTATTATTACTTAAACACCAAAAAAGAATTTATTCCCTTAAGAAGGTTGTCATGTCATCCATCGTTGGACCGAGTCACCCGGTTCATACAACAGATACCTTTGGAAAGAACCATGGCATTAAGAAAATCAAAGCCTTATTATCTACTAAAACATAAAAAGAAACTACTTAATCAAACTAAGAACTAATAAAGAAACAAAAATAATGAAGCCAATAAACAAAAACTACTGACATAATGAGAGAAAGAGAGAGAATATATATATAATAATAAAAGAGAAAATAATATTAAGTTATTACAGGCCAAATGTCTCAGAATCTACCAAATATGATCATTAAACTCCAACCCCTGAATAAAGATAAGCATTGTCCCTAATGCTTAACAAAATAAGAGTAAAAAGGGGGAAAGAGTGAAGAAAACTCCCTATGGCTCCTTGGACATCTTTGTGTCCCCAGCAATGTCACTGCCCTCAGTCTCATCCAACTAAATCTCATCATCCTCAACTCTGGAGTGGCTGGGTTGGTGAATATCTCACGCACTGCCTTAGTAGTGTCGGCAGCACTGTCTGGCTCCTCAAACTGGCCAGCTGTGCCACCGGTGCAAATGGTGTTGTAGGATTTAGGCCTGAATGGTGTGGGTCAATTAGCATGTCAAAGGGGAAATCATCGGCTATAGCAATTCTTTTCACTTCTCTTCGGAGCTTATCCACTGACTTCTTGCTGTCCTGGGATTTCTGCATCTTCTTTACTTCCTTTCCCAGCTCTTCGATTACTGACCCGTGTTGTACCAAGGTAGCCAAAATAGTGTTCTAGTTCTCCAGAATCTTCTCCAATGTCTCTTCAACAGTCGGGGGACCTAAGGTGCCTGAATAGAAGACTGTGCTGCAACAGTACTGGATAAGTCAGACAGCTTCCAGTTGTTGAGGCTCGCTAATATCTTGGAGACTTGCAGCGTAGAAGGTGGGACAATATGCATATGCACTAGCTTCAAAGTAGAGGTGGAAGTTGTGGCAGGGACTGCAATAGGGACTCTAGATGATGGTGGATGCATAATTGCAACACTAGAGGAAGGCTCATCGAAGTGCATGGAACATCGACTGCCTCCGCAACTACCACGGCTGGCTCATCAGACTGGCCTGTGGTGGTAAAAGGATGACCTTTTCTCTTAGGGTTGTTTGCATCCATTAGTGAGTACCAAGATAAAGGCTTCTTCAGACGCACCTTTGTATCATAATCCCTCGGCTCTACCCCTCGCATCCGTAAGATATTCTGTAATGGTATTGGGATACGGGTAGGACAAGTCATCTTGCCTAGCAATCATAGAGATGTTCGCCGACATCACGGCACCCACATTGATAGGGTAACAGGACATGATAGAAGCAACTAGAACTGCCTGAGTAATCGGAAGGTAGGTCTCGTTCTGGCTCCAGTCCATTTTACTGCAAACAAATGTTTGCCACCCCTTTGCCTCGAAACTCAAAGTGCTCCTTTGAATAGGAACCCCAACGGCAATCCATGGTGGAGGTGGCCCAGGTGCTGCTAAAATCTTTGCTAACCAAGGCCAGGCTGCATCTCCTATTTCATACTTCTCTAAATATTCATTTGGCTCGACATCTCGAAACCCAAGTACGTGTTGGATGTATGTTAATCAAATCTCACTTTAAGGTTACACACTTTGGTTACCTTTGTCCCCTTTTTTATATGCGCCACATTGACGTAAATTCAAGGGCTAGGTATTCTTTGGAATCCACCACACCCTGGGTGAACCACATCTACCCCTTGCGTTCCTTAAACTGTCTTAACACTGCTAGGTTATACTTCTCCAGATCTTTCAACTGAAATTGTCGCTCAAGAGTGAGCAACCTCACTGGCCACCAAGTACGAAAGCTAGTGAAGGCAGCCCAACTGACAAAACAATCCTCCCGAACCTCTTTCTTCTTCGACATTTTAAGGCCGGCAGCTATAATATATCCCCCTCTGCCATCATCGGGGATGTCCTGAACTGATGTATTCAGTGCCTCAGGGACAGGTGTAATGGATGGCTTAGAAGCCTGACTAGCACTTTCCAAACCCTCAAGAGTGCTATGAGATGAGGACGACTCGTCCCTGAGTTGATATCTTCCTGGCGGCCTTGAATGGACAGCCGGCTGCTCTTGAATAGAGGCTGAGTTGCCCTCTGATGCTTCCCTAGACGGGGCATAAGAGCTCGTCTTATATAGATATGCACCTCTCCCTCTGTCAGCTTTAGCTTTCTTTGTAATTGTTCTTAGTTGGCCGAGGGGTAAGGCACTCTTGCCTCGACCCCTAGAAGGTTCACCCCTCCCTTTAGAAGTATCATCTCTGCCTCTAGATCGAACCATTTTTTGTATCAAGCACAAGCGGTTGTTAGTTGCAATTCAATGTTCAATCATTCAAGGAGATATGCAAGTATACACCAAGAAACACAGTGAGGGTCACAGTTTAATCATGCTTGCAGGATGAGGATCTACGATCTGCACAATTTTCTTGTGGATGTAGATAAGGCCTTGCGGACCGCAGAATTTTTTCTTGCGGCCGCAAAAAGTGAAATGCGGTCCGCACATTTTACCTTGCAGCCGCAACTCAGAAACCCAAAATATGCCAACTGTCTGATGATAGATAATTGGCTAATGTGCGTCCGCAACATGTTTTCTGCGGTCCGCACAATTTGATCTGCGGCCGCACATTTGAGTCACAAAATTTAGACTCTCTGATTATAGTACAAGGGTTGTTCTGTGACCGCAAGGGGAATTCTGCGGTCCGCACAATTTTCTTGCGGCCGCGGATTCCTTCCTCACTAATGTTGCCCTAGAATCAACTTGTACGCACCGCACAATATCAGGTGCAGTCGCAGAATTCAAAAGAACTATGAACGGCCCTATATGACTATCTGGGCTTTGCAATTTTTGGGCAAATTTTGACATGGTAATAGAATAAAGGCATGAAAATGCATTGACCCAATCCCATTAGAGCATGTACTAGTTAACCCACTACAGATTTACCCTCACATGAATGCACAATTAAATTCTATTGACAAATGACGTAAAAATGACTAAAAATCTACAAATTAAAAGAAAAAGATTAATAAGAAATTGAAGCATACCAGATGAATAAGAGTGAAGAGTGACTGATCAAAGATGTTGTATGTGTGTACAGACAGATTCAGCAAGAAATTTCTACAGGTTACTGTGTTTGTGCTCAGAGAGGGAAAAAACCATAACAGTTGCTCTTAGCCCTCTATTTATACTATTTTGTTTTCTAAGGGAAGGAGGGGCGAGTGAGGCCACACAATTTCATGTGCAGTCCACACTCTGTTACCTGAGGCTTTAGTTTTGGCTCTCCATCTGCGGTCCGCAAAATTCTACGTGCGGTCGTAGATTTCTTATTGCGGTTGTAGATTTCCTTTTGTGGTCGCACATTGACCTTTTCTGTGATAGACTAACTTCAGAGAGTTTGCATTTTGAATCCTTCATTTGTGCGGTCCGCAAGGTAATTATGCGGTCGCAGTGTTCTTTTGCTACATCACTTCAAATTGTGTGGTCCGCATAGATTAATTGCGGTCCGCACTTCTTTCAATACTTAGCCTCATTTTTGTCCACAGTTCCTGTAAGTCACACCTATCCCTAACTACAATCAAATCAATTTAGTACAAAAATAACACCTAACTATAAAAGAAAAATAGACGAAATGAAAAGAAACGTGGGTTGCCTCCCAAGAAGCGCTTGATTTAACGTCACGGCACGACGCAGAATACCATCAATTGAAATGGATTGCCGCCATGACTTGGGTACCTCCAACTTTTCACAAATAGTGCTTCACCCAGTGGACATTGACTCGGAATACTTCACTATTTTTGTTCTTCAAGTCCAATGCGCCAAAAGGTGTCACACCCAAAATTTCAAAGGGACCACTCAATTTAGACTTTAGCTTTCCGGGAAACATCCTCAAACTTGAATTGAACAACAATATGAGATCGCCCACCTTGAACTCTTTGTTCCAAATATATTTTTCATGAAGATATTTCATCTTTTCTTTGTACAAGGACGAACTTGTGTAGGCATGGTCGAAATTCATCCAATTCATTCAAATGTGAAACCCTCAAGTTAGCGGCTACATACCAATCAAGATTCAACTTCTTTAGAGCCACATAGCCTTGTGCTGAAGTTCCACCGGAAAATGACAAGATTTTCCGAACACCAACCGGTATGGCGACATTTCGATAGGTGTTGTGTATGCCGTCCGATAAGCCCATAATGCATCATCAAGCTTCTTTGACCAATCCGTCTGGTTAGCATTCATGGTTTTGGTCAGAATACTCTTTATCTCTTGGTTGGAGACTTCCACTTGACCGCTAGCTTGTGGATGATAAGGAGTCGTGACTTTATGAGTAACACCATATATGCTAAGTAAAGTGTCGAAAGCCTTGTTGCAAAAATGTGACCCCCCCCCCCCATCACTTATAATAGCCCGCGGAGTACTAAACCTTGTGAAAATATTCTTATTCAAGAACGCCACCACGCTTCTTGCCTCATTGTTGGGTAGAGCAATGGTCTCAACCCATTTAGACACATAATCCACCACGACCAAGATGTAGGTATTTCCACAAGAACTCATAAAAGGACACATGAAGTCAATACCCCACACAACGGAAATATCAATCTCCAAAATGGTAGTGAGGGGCATTTTATTTTTTTTGAGATTGCACCTGTCCTTTGACGCTCATCACATCTTTTCACTAAATCACTTGCATCCTTGTAAAGACTGGGCCAATAGAAACCACAACTAAGAACTTTGGTTGCCGTCTCGCCCCACCATGATGACCACCATATGGCGAAGAATGACAAGCCCCAAGAATTTCGCCTCGCTCTTCTTCCGGTACATATCTTCTAATCACCATGTCTGTACAAATCCGGAAAAGGTATGGTTCATCCCAATAATAATCTTGACAATCTCGTTTGATCTTCTTCCTTTGGTTTAAAGAGAACTCATCCGGGATGATGCCACACACAAGGAAATTTGCTAGATCCGCGAACCATGGCACCTCTTTCATTGAAATAGCCAAGAGTTGCTCATCAGGGAAGGAGTCATTGACTTCAAGGCTATCATGCGTCCCCTCCTCCTCTAAATAAGACAAGTGGTCCGCCACTTGATTTTCACTCCCTTTTCTATCCTGGATGTCAATATCAAACTCTTACAACAAAAACATCCATCTCAACAACCGATCTTTGGAATCTTTCTTGCTCATAAGATAACAAAGCGCCACATGATCCGTGTGGACAATAACTTTTGCACCCATCAAGTACGGGCGGAGCCTCTTAATTGCGGCAAGGAGCTCTTTCTCCATAACGGTATAGTTGATTTGGGCAACATTCATGGTCTTACTAGCATAGTAGACCGGATTAAAAATGTTGTTGATGCATTACCCCAAAATAGCCCCCACCGCTAGGTCACTTGCATCACACATGAGTTCAAATGGGACACTCCAATTTAGAGCGGTGATGATGGGAGTAGTTGTCAACTTGAACTTTAACAATTCAAAAGCTCTCATGCAATCATCATTGAAGTTAAACTTAGCATCCTTCTCGAGAATCTTGCACAACAGGTCCACCACCTTAGAAAAATCTTTGATGAAACGTCGGTAAAACCCCGCGTGGCCTAAGAAACTCCGCACGCCCTTTACCAAAGTTGGAGGTGGAAGTTTATAAATCACCTCAACTTAGCCTTGTCAACTTCAATTCCATTCTTGGAGATCTTGTGGCCAAGGACAATGCCTTTCTCGACCATGAAATGAAATTTTCCCAATTGAGCACCAAATTTGTTTCTTCACATCTTGCCAACACTTTATCCAAATTTGCAAGACAATAATCAAAAGAATCCCCGACCACCGAGAAGTCATCCGTGAAAACTTCAAGGTAGTCCTCCACCATGTTCGTGAAAATAGCCATCACGCACCTTTGAAAAGTCGTCTGTGCATTGCATAAACCAAATGGCATCTGCTTGAAAGAAAAAGTACCATAGGACATGTAAAGGTTGTCTTCTCTCGATCTTCCGGAGCAATAAGAATTTGGTTGTAGCCTGAATACCCATCAAGAAAGCAATAGAAAGCACGTCCGGCCAATCTATCGAGCATTTGATCTAAAAAGGAAGTGGAAAGTGATCCTTCCTTGTGACTTTATTGAGCTTGCGATAGTCCATACACACTCTCCAACCGGTCACCATTCTTGTAGAAATCAATTCATTCTTGCCATTGGTGACCACCGTCATGCCACCCTTCTTCGGGACACATTGAACCAGAGAAGTCTATGAACTATCAGATATGGGGTAAACAACCTCGGCATCCAACCACTTGATAATCTCCTTTTTGACAACTTCTTGCATAGCCTCATTGAGTCTCCTTTGATGTTCAATAGATGGTTTGGTTCCTTCCTCCAAGTCGATCTTATGCATGCAAAATGCGGGGCTTATCCCCCGAATATCTGCCAATGTCCACCCAATAGCTTTTTTCCTCTTTTGTAGCACCGCCAAAGTAGAATCTACATGCACGTTGGTCAAACAAGACAAAAGAATAACTGGTAAAGTAAAAGAAGTACTAAGATATTCATACCGAAGATGTGGAGGCAATGGCTTCAATTTCAAAGTAGGGGGCTCTTCAATAGAAGGCTTTATAAGAGGAGTTTTCCTATTTTCAACATCTAAGGACAGTTTTTAGGGTGCATAGTTGTACGACCCCATTCCTTGCAAAGAGTTCACACATTCCATGAAGCCATCTATCTCATCATCATCAAAGTTGAGCAAGACGACCTCCAACATATCACCAACATTGATCATAGCACTTGTTTCATCAACAATAACGTCGGTCACCAAGTCCACAAAAAGAGTACACCCCATTGCTATTTGGTTGCCGCATGGACTTACACACATGGAAAACCACTTTTTTATCATCAACCCGGAAAGTAATTTCTCCGGCTTCAACATAACAAAGAGCCTTCCCTGTAGCAAGGAAGGTCTTCCAAGAACAATCGGCACCTCATAATCAACATCACAATCGAGAATGAACAAATCCGCCAGAAGAATGAATTTATCAACACAAACCAAAACATCTTCAATCACTCCCAAAGGTCTCTTCATAGTACGATCAGCCATTTGCAATTTCATAGAGGTGGGCCTTGGTTGCCCAATTCCCAATGTCTTGAAAACCGAATAGGGCATCAAATTGATACTCGCCCCAAGATCATAAAGAGCTTTAGCAAACTCGGCACTTCTAATTTTACAAGGAATCGTGAAGCAGCGAGATCCTCCAACTTAGGAGCCATTGAATGTACAATTGCACTCACTTGATGAGTGACTGTGATAGTTTCAAAATTCATTGACCGCTTTTTTGTCACAAGATCCTTCATGAACTTTGCATAACCAGTATTTGTTCCACAGCTTCAACTATGGCACACTAATTGAGAGGCTCTTCATCACTTAAATAAACATCTCGAATTGGTTTTCACCATTTTACTTGGCAAGTCTTTGAGGGTATGGAGGTGGAGGCTTAGGCAATGGTGCCTTAGCCATTTGCACTACCGGTTCCGGTATGTCAATAATGTGATCCCTAGACGGGTTCACCTCCTCTTGAGTCTCTTCCACACTATCATCAATATCAATCTGAACCTCATCATTGGGTTGCACTACATTGTTCAGGGTCTCTTCTTTTTGCACCATTTGCTCTTCATCCACAAGTTTCCTTTGACTTGAGGTAGTTGCATTCCCACCTCTTCCACTTCTTGTAGTAATGGCCATGACATAACCCGCGTTGTTATCACCCTTAGGGTTTACCCCCGTGTCACTTGGTAGTTTCCCCTTAGGATGAGTATTTAGAGCTTGAGAAATTTGCCCCATTTGAACTTCTAAGTTGCGGATTGATGTGTTGTGTGAGGCAAGTTGGGCATCCGAATCGGCATTCTTTTCCATCATTTGCTTGAACATGTTTTCAGTATGCCCCGTCTCATTGTTTGAAGAACTTATACCATGTGAAGGATAAGGAGGCGGGTTGTTCGGTTGTTGATACATCGGGGGACTTTGAAAACCCAACCCCCGGTTACCTTGATTATTGTTCCATCCGCCTTGATTGTTACCTCCCCTACCCCCCCCCCCCCCCCCCCACATACAATTTCCTTGATTGTTGTTGTTAGGCCAATTCCCTTGATTGTTTCCACCACTCCAATTACCTTTGTTGTTGCCACCACTCCAATTTCTTGATTGTTAGAATTCCAATTACATTGATTTTTTTGAGGTCACCATTATTGTTAGTTCAGGCCTTGGAAGTTGTTTCTTAGCCCTTGAAAATTGTTCACGTATTGCACCTCCTCTTCTTGTTCATTGTAAGAATCATCTTGATCAAATACACTATCCTCTTGCACATAATTCTCCACTTGATTTTGCACTTGTGGACCCTTTTTCCTTCTCTTGTTTACCATCATGTTCACCCCTTCCATGGAATTGACTTGATTAGGATTTTGCACTTGGTGAAGTTGAGCCTTTGCTAGTTGATTCATTGTGATTGTCAATTCTGCAATGGCTTGCTCATGGTCATGCAATTCTTTATAAAGGTGGATCATGTTTAGATCACCTTGTGGAATGATAAGTTAGGATTTTAACGTGTTTTATGCCCCAACTTGCCTAGGCTTTGGTTATAAATTGCTACAAAATAGTCCCAAAATGCTCACAAGTGGAATGATAAGTTAGGATTTTAACGTGTTTTAATTAAGGATTGGTGGTTGCAAACACTAATTCTAGCTTCGTGGGTTTAACTCTTCTTGAGAAGAGAGTGCATGACCCCAAAATTGACCCAACAAGGAATTGGGATGGACCCATGAGAAATGGTAGTCCCAATTAACGGGATAAATCTCGAGAGAGTAATCACCCTACTTGAACCCTAGTTGCTTGGTCTAATTGGCCTACCCAATTGGTCTCGAGAGAGTCAATTAGGCAAAATCATTCTCTCTACCGAGAGGTGTGAGAGTGGGTACAATTGTGCAACGGTTATAGCATAAACCCCAAATATGTCAATCTATCCTTAGTAGCATCTACCCGTTAATTAGCCACCTAGGCAATGCCACGACCCTAGTGCCTTTCTCTATATTAAATACATCTTAGCAATATTATCGTAGCGTAATTTAGTTTTAATCATTAGCTTTATAATAGTAGATATAAAAATCAAAACCAAAAATGTTTGAAGTGACATTAGAAGCACAACTGCATCACTAGTCTAGACAGATAATACAACTCCACTACTAGCTCCTTATGGAAATTCGATCCCGAACCACTATTCGGGTAAAAGCTATTGCGACCCGCTCTTCCTACCTTAGTGTAGTGTCGAGTCGGCAGCGATCACTTTTTGGCGCCGTTGCCGGGGAGCTTACGGTGTTGACTATTTATTTGGTTAGTTTTGTGTTTTGCTTCTCTTTCCTTCTTGCTTACTAATTTTGTTTGTGTCGATTACTCAGGTACTATGGCTTTAAATGGAAACGACCCTCTTGGAAATGTGCTCACGGGGGAGGAGGTATGAAGATATTC
>NW_017670981.1:133028-161994 GCF_001879085.1 Nicotiana attenuata | reverse complement strand
CGGTTATAGCATAAGCCCCAAATATGTCAATCTATCCTTAGTAGCATCTACCCGTTAATTAGCCACCTAGGCAATGCCACGACCCTAGTGCCTTTCTCTATATTAAATACAACTTAGCAATATTCTCTTAGCATAATTTAGTTTTATTATAGTTTTAAAATAGTAGTTGTAAAAATCAAAGAAAACGAAAGATGTTTGAAGTGACTTTAGAAGCACAACCGCAATTCTAGACTAGACAGACAATACAACTCCACTACTAGCTCCCTGTGGAAATTCGATCCCAAACCACTATTCGGGTAAAAGCTATTGCGACCCGCTCTTCCTACCTTAGTGTATTGTCGAGTCGACAGCGATTAGTCATCACAAGAAGTTCGTCCTCATTTCCTAATTAAGGACATCTAGTCCCGAACTTAGGCTAAGAAGCTCAAAAGTTAACGACAATAGGTCCTGAACTTAGGCTAAGAAGCTCAAAAGTTAAGGACAGGTAGTCCTTAACTTACAGTTACAAGTTCAAAAGTTAAGGACAATAGATCCTTAACTTAGACTTACAAGTTCAAAAGTTAAGGACACCTGTTCCTGAACTTTGACTTACAAGTTCAAAAGTTAAGGACACTTGGGCCTGAAGTTTGAGTTCCAAGCTCAAAAGTTAAGGACACTTGGTCCTGAACTTAGACGTACAAGTTCAAAAGTTAAGGATACTTTGTCCTGAACTTAGGCTAACAAGTTAAAAAATTAAGGACAATAGGTCCTGAACTTACAGTTACAAATTCAAAAGTTAAGGACACTTAGTCCTGAACTTCGAGTTCCAAGTTCAAAAGTTAAGGATAAAAGGTCCTGAACTTAGACTTACAAGTTGAAAAGTTAAGGACACTTTGTCCTGAACTTAAAGTTACAAGTTCAAAAGTTAAGGACAATAGGTCCTGAACTTACATTTACAAGTTCAAAAGTTAAGGACACTTGGTCCTGAACTTAGACTTGCAATCTCAAAAGTTAAGGAAACTTAACTTTAGGAATTTCAAGCTCAATACACTTAGTCCTAAATTTAAAATTACAAGTTCAGGACACGAATTTAAGCAATTAACAAATAATGAAATACATTTAGGGACTAACGCTTTTTTGCGACCTTTCCTTTTCTCCTTGCCCAATTACCCAATGAATTTCTTCAATAAGTTTGCATCATCTTTGGCATAATGAAAAATACATGTACGAGTATAATTTGATTTTATCCAGCCCGTATTCTTGGGAGTATTTTCATTGTGCGCCATCGATGTTCCTGTTTTTCTTTCTTGTTCAAAAGGAGATTTCAATTGCCAACTAAGCTTCTTATTCCTTTTCCCTCGACCAAGCTCTTCTTCAACATTTCCTTCAACCTCCATAGACAAACCCTCATCAATTCTCATTTGTCTGGAGGAGTAGGAGTAAGAATAGAAAATGATGGACCATCAAAACCAATACCATCTCTCTTCCTTTTCCTAGTATATTGGTTAACGGCTTCATCTTTGTTTTGCTCTGCAGACAACACTAAATATACATTAGTTTGCTGCAATTCGTCAATTCTACAACGAATTCTCAAATGAAGAGACAAAAACTAAGGACATAATTTTTGAAATGTACTGGCAATTTTAATTATGAATATAATATTTAGGACACAATCAATACTTGTGTTGTCCATGCTGCCTTCTTGTACTTTTTCAACAGATAATCGAGCTGACATATTGGTTGCCTTTTCTTTATCTTGCAACTGTGCATTTTCTTTATCTTGCAACTATTCTCCACGATCTTCGATTGCAAGTTCACAAGATTCTGCAAAATATTACAAGAGCTAACACAATTAGTACTCGTTACTAATCTTTGATTAAAAAAACATGTATAAAATTAAAAAAAACTCCGTCTAACCTTTTGCAACTGTCAAGATCATGCCAGTTAAATCATTATCTTCACTAGCATTTTCTTGGCTTCCAATATTGTCAGTAAGAAAGCGAGGTGTAGAGAGATCATATGTTCCTTCTATACATTTGCAAATAATCTCACTTATGCTTGTTCCTTGGGTATTTTCTAAGTATTGAGATTGTCCTCCACTTCTCTCGTGATAGTCCACTCCATCTTCTTCCCTTGCAGCTTCAAAGATTCTGTAACATTTATAATTTATGCTGTCAAATCGCCCATTATCCCCCTACACACATGGTTACCAGATACCCATGGAGAAGCACATTACAGTACTTGTATGCTTCTAGCCGGAATTTTATTAAAAATGGGAGCGTATGGATTAATTCGAATCAATATGGAATTATTACCTCATGCCCATTCTATATTTTCTCCTTGGTTGATGATAATAGGTACAATACAAATAATCTATGCAGCTTCAACATCTCTTGGCCAACGGAATTTAAAAAAAAGAATAGCCTATTCCTCTGTCTCTCATATGGGTTTCATAATTATAGGAATTAGTTCTCTAACCGATACGGGACTTAATGGAGCCCTTTTACAAATAATATCTCATGGATTTATTGGTGCTGCACTTTTTTTCTTGGCGGGAACNTTTTTAGCTTTATAGTTAGGCTCGTAGCCTCTTGTTTTGTTTTTGACGCTTCCAATAAGCCCTTGGTTTTCTTAAGCCCACGGTTCTTTCCAAGGGTGGAGTATTGTGTGAACCGGGTGGCTCTTCCCGATGATGGATGGAGTGACAACCTTCTTAAGGGTTTAAGTCCAATTCTTTGATTTTTCTTTTGTTTTTGATAATTGTAGTTAAGGGTACCTCAAGCAAAGCTTCACTTGGGCCTAGCATATTTGCCTTTGATCCCATGGTCAAAGACATAATGTTGTGTTTAGGATGGTGAAAGTCGTGGCCTTGAGACTCTTGTGTTGACCAAACAATCATCATGTGGTCTTTTTGGACCATTGTGTGCTTAAATCGTACTAGGTCTTGTGGGCCCTCGACTCGATGTCTTTAGCAATCCCCTAGCGTGTGTGGTGAGGAATCGAATTGCGAGTCCAAGTCCCGAGCCAATGGTCTAGAACTTGCCCTGAATGTTTGTTGAGGCGAAAACCTAGGTAAAATTTGACTTGAGAAGTGATTATAGGCTCTCCTTGATCCGAATGTTAAGTTGAATAATTCCATAGCCTACAAAAAAGATGATCCCTAGTTAACCCTTTTGAGCCTTAACCCTTTTTCTTTCAAGAACCAATGCTACAAGCCTATGCTCGTTCTAAATGATTACCCTCTCTTGGCACCCAAATCTTCCCTTGAGTAATGGCAAATGTCTAAGTTTGGGGGGAGAGACAAGAAAGGAAACAAAGTGGTAGAAAGGTACAAAAGAAAAAGAAAAAGGAAGGCAATGAAAAAGCAAGAAAAGAAAAAGACAAAAAGAAAGTCCAAAGTGAACAAGAATAAAAAGGGATTCAAGGAAAACAAAAGTGAAAAGGGTGTGGAAAAAGTAGAAAAGGAGAAATGTTTTGAATTGCATAAGAAAGAGTGACAATGTGTCTCTCTAACCCCATGTAAAGAAGTGAAATACTCAAAAGAGTCAAGAGAGTTGTGCCATAATGAATCAAAAGAAGTGCTGAAGGGAAGATTGAACCCACTTGAATAAAAACATGTCCTACCCTTACCCAAAAGCCTTCATAATGACTCCACAAAAGCCCTATAGGATCTTGAGTAGAAGGAAACCTACATTAGTGGATACTTACATAAGGGGCAAGCATATGGTACCTAAAGCCGGACTTGTGACCTTCTTCTTGAGAGAGATGAGTGAAACTCCACCAACCTTGATTTGTGTGTTAATACTCTAAAAGGTGAGGTTCGCTTAGGGAGAGTTGAGGATGTGTGAGTTTGGGTTCCACAATGACCAAAGTAATTGAGATAAGTTCTTTGATGAAATGTGTCAACTCTTGATGCTCTTGTGTCTCACTTAATCCATAGTTTTTCAAAAGTTAAATGTGTTAATGATGCATTCGTATTGAGGGCAATTGTTAGTCCCACTTGATTCCCGTTGAGGTTGCATTAGGAGAGCTGGAATTACTTGGATTTTCCTTTAAGGGGTGGGTCTTATTTTGTTTGCTTGAGGACAACCAAAGGCTTAAGTTTGGGGGAGTTGATAAGTTAGGATTTTAACGTGTTTTATGCCCCTACTTGCCTATGCTTTGGTTATAAATTTCTACAAAATAGTCCCAAAATGCTCACAAGTTGTACTTGATTGCAGGTTTGATCAACAAAGCGACGAATGTCAAAGATCGGCTCAAAAAGGAGTGAAACCTGCTCAAGTGTCAAAGACTAAGCAAATTGAGGAAAAGAGGACCTAGTGCGGACCGCGCAACTATGAACACGGCCGCACTAGGAGGTTCAGAGAAGGGCAGTTTCAAAGGGGCATGATACGCAACCGCGGTTATTTCCACACGGTCCGCGGTCAGGCTCCGCGGCCGCGCTACTCTTTTACGCGGTCCGCGAAGCAGAGATTCAGAGAGCCAAAATTTGGCCAATTCCAAGCTAAGCGGCCCGCGTTCATTTCTGTGCGGCCGCGCCAACTTCCACCGCGGCCGCACTACATTTTCACGCGCTCCGCGATCCTCAACTTCAGAGAAGCAGAAACCAGGAGTTCAAGAGCCAGTGCGGCCGCGGTCATGTTTGCGCGGTCCGCACTGATGCCGCAGGGGTATTTTTGTCCAGTTTTTCTAGCCCAGTATAAATAGGACCTTTTTCCATTTTTAGATTATGTTTTATGTTTTGAACGCAGCTGAGCTCGTGAGACCGAATATTGTAGCCATTTTTGGCACTTTTGCTCTTTATTATTGAAGTTTCTTCTTAGCAATTAATTAATATGCTTAGTTCTTCATCTATTTCTTTAATTTCTGTATCTAGCATGAGTAGCTAAACCTATAGCTAGGGTTGTGGCTCAACCCTAGTGTGGGTAATTGATGGGTGTTGCCATCTAAGGTTAGATTGATATTGGGTGTTTGTTATTTGGGTTGATTTTAGGTTTTAATTAAGGATTGGTGGTTGCAAAATTGCAAACACTGATTCTAGCTTTGTGGGTTTAACTCTTCTTGAGAAAGAGGGTCCATGACCCCAAAATTGACCCAACAAGGAATTGGGATGGACCCATGAGAAATGATAGTCCCAATTAACGGGTTAAATCTCGAGAGAGTAATCACCCTACTTGAACCCTAGTTGCTTGGTCTAATTGGCCTACCTAATTGGTCTCGAGAGAGTCAATTGGGCAAAATCATTCTCTCTACCGAGAGGTGTGAGAGTGGGTACAATTTTGCAACGGTTATAGCATAATCCCCAAATATGTCAATCTATCCTTAGTAGCATCTACCCGTTAATTAGCCACCTAGGCAATGCCACGACCCTAGTGCCATTCTCTATATTAAATACATCTTAGCAATATTCTCGTAGCATAATTTAGTTTTAATCATTAGCTTTACAATAGTAGATATAAAAATCAAAACCAAAAATGCTTGAAGTGACATTAGAAGCACAACCACATCACTAGTCTAGACAGATAATACAACTCCACTACTAGCTCCCTGTGGAAATTCGATCCCGAACCACTATTCGGGTAAAAGCTATTGCGACCCGCTCTTCCTACCTTAGTGTAGTGTCGAGTCGGCAGCGATCATGGAACATTAGCCCGAGATTGCCACGCCGATGGCGTTTCCTCCATTTCATCCAAAATCTCACAAGCCTCCAAAGAAGGCGTAGTCATAAAATTCCACCGGCAAGTTGATTCACTACACATTGATTGGTCTTGTAAATCCCACGATAGAAGGTTTGTTGAATCATGTTTTCTGTCATATCCTTGTTGGGACATTCCTTGACCATTGTTCTATACCGCTCCCATATCTCGTGTAGTGGTTCATTTGGCTCTTGCTTGAATGCCAAAATCTCATCTCGAAGTGTAGCCATATACATGGAAGAGAAGAACGTAGCAATAAAATTCTCCGCCAACTCATCCCAAGTACGAATAGAATGGTTCGGTAATCGTTCCAACCAATCTAAAACTTTCTTCCGTAGAGAGAAGGGAAAAAGCCTTAGCCTCAATGCATCCTCGGAGACATTTGTTTATTTGCTCCCCCAACAAGTGTCCACAAACCCCTTCAAATGTTTATACACATTTTAACTTGGAGCACTGGTGAAGAACCCTCGTTTCTCTATCAAAGTGAGCCTCACATTGGTGATTTGAAAGTTCCCTGCCCTAATACGGGGAGGGACTATTGCACTCGCATACCTTTCATTGGGTAACACCCGATGTGGAGCCGCTCGTGGTGGAGGTGGGGGTGGAGCTGGAACATTATCATGAGGTGCCTGGCCTCTTCTATTGGCTTGAGGTTCAAGAGGAACCTCTTTAACTTGGTCATCGTCAATGTCCACATCCCCCAAAGGCATGTTTCCGAGTTCATTGTTCGCCGCCATAATTGTACCTACAATTGTTTCACACAAGTTAGTAACATATAAAAATAGAAGTTAATCCACACACAAACCCAAATATATATCTAACACCATTTTTAACTCCCCAACAACGGCACCAAAAATTGATCACGTCAAAATACACACTTCAATAGAGATATGAAACGATCGTATGCAATAATAAATACCCAACTAAGAGTCGGGGTCGAATCCACTAGGAGTTATGATGGGAGCTAGGGGTATATATTCGAAATAAGCAGATGGGCTATCTAGATTGCACTTCCACAACAAGATTTTATTTTCTATTTCTACTATTAATCTAATAATTTCAAGATAAAGAATATAGACTAGAGATAAATGTTTTTGAGGTTTTTCCAATTGGACTAAAGGCCTAGGGTTGTGACCATAACCTAGGTGTTTTCCTAATAGGATAAAGACGTTAATGCTTGTGTAGTTGATTGGGGTGTATTATAGCTCACAACTCTACATTACCCACTCAATACCACTCGGTCAAGAGTGGTTTTACCCAATTTGGCTTTCTCAAGACCAAATAGGTATCTACCAAAACAGTTGATAAGAGCTCAAGTCGGGTTATTACTATCTCTAGGTTGAACCCTTTAATTGGGTTAATCAATCTCTCAATTGACCCAATTCCTTGTTAGCTAAGTATCCTAGACAAGGTCCTTCTTTCACAAGTAGAGACTAAGTCAAATAGGCATGAATCAATATTTGCAACCATCAATTCTACAATTGAAGCATGAACTAAGCTAAATAATAAACATCCAATCATAAACAAGTACTAATTAACCACCCACAAGGTTTACACACTAGGGTTGCATTACTACCCTAGTAGAAGTCTTTCTACTCGTTATAGAAATTATAGAAAATAGAGAATAAAAACTAATTAAACTTATAATGTAAGATTAAAATAAAGAAATCTAATGTTAAACATAAAAATAATGCAAAACCTCCCAAAGTAGTAAAGAAAAACGGCTACAGCAACTTCAGATGCTCAAAATTTAACCTAATTTTGTGAAACTCATCTATTCATACAATACCAAAAATCTCGAACAAAAATGCCCTCGGGAGGTTCTGCGGTTGCACAATTCCATGTGCGGTTTGCATATTTCTTCATCTGGCAGGAACTGGAGTTCTACGGCCGCAAATTTCTGAATTGTGGCCGCGAGGCAATCTTCTACGGTCCACATAATTTTGGACTGCGGCCGCAAAGCAACTCTTCTGCAGTCCGCAATTCACAGATGCTCCTGGACTTGGTCTTTTTGCATGCTCTCTAATCTTCGACTCTTAGCCCAGCTTTGCGGTTGCATAATTCATATGCTGTCAGCACTTTGTGCAAAGTTCCGCTAAAATCTTTCTCTTGGTTTGCTGCCGCAGATGGAATTCTGTGTTCCGCAATTTCTTCTGCGGACCGCACATTTATGCACCCTAGTCTCATCACAAAAGTACACGTTATAACATTCCCAACTTGTCGACTTTCGACAAAACATATTCTCTTCAATTGGTTTTGCTTCTAAGCTTTCCAGCCCTCTTGTTCACGTTATTCATTATCTTAAATATTGGTAACCTCCAAGGTAACATGATTAACTTACTTTATATGCTTCCAAATATAATCTTATTTCTGAGTATACATCAATTGACTTAGGACGTACTTTCACGTATAAAAATATGGGGTGTAACAGAAATCCAAAGCAAGAAGGAGTCATCCGAACTCAAGGAAAAAACTCAGGCACAAGAGCTCAAGTGCAGAATGCGAAGGGAAACCATCAGAGTCTTAGTGCAAAGTGCGGACCACACAATTATTGTGCGGCTGCAGAAGCTATGCAAGAGATAAAGTTCAGACAGTCATCATTTCAAGCTTAAAGGAAATGTGGACTGCACAATTATTGTGCGGTCGCGCTAAAAAATGTGCGGTCCGCAGAAGAGCCCTGTGCGGCCGCACCAAGAATTATGCGGACCGCAGATCATGAAAGATGTGGCCACATTCCAGAATTGTATAGCCGAGATCCAACTCCAGTCAAGACTGAAGAAAAGTGCGGATCGCACATGAAATTGTGCAATCACAGAACCTTCGAAAGGGCATTTTTGTCTGAAATTTCCAGCTTTGTATAAATAGAATAGTATCACGAAAGTAGGTCAAGTTTTGAATATTGAAAGACCTGTAGCCGTTTCTTCTTACTCTTTTAGGAAACTTTAGCTTATTTTGGTGATTCAACATTGGATTTTTATCTTTAAATCTTTCAATATGAGTTTTATCATCTTTTCTTCTTTGTTTTCTTCTATACCCATTATGAGTAGCCAGATTTTTAACTAGGGTTATGACCCAACCATAATGTGTAAACCTAATGGGTATTTGATTTATGGCTTGTTTATGGTTGGGTGTTTATTATTTAGCCTTGTTCTTACTTTTAATTGTTGAATTAATGGTTGCAAACATTAGTTCATGCCTATTTGCCTTGGTCTCTACTAGAGAATGAGAGACTTAATCTAGGAAAACTTGGCTACAAGAATTTGGGAAAACTCAATAGATTGATAGTCCCAATTAAACAAATTAACCTAGAGATAGTAAAACCCGACTTGAGAATTTTATCAACGGTTTGGTTCAATACCCATTTGGACTTGAGAAAGCCAAATTGGGCAAAATCACTCTCTTACCGAGAGGTATTGAGTGGATACTTGAGTGTTGATAGCTATAATACACCCCCGACCAACGAAACAATCTTTAAAGTTTACCACCCATTAGGCAAACACCTAGGTGAAGATCATAGCCCATGGCCTTTTTATATATTTGAAAACCATCCAAAAACAATATTCTCTAGTTTATTATCTTTAGAATTATAATCCTTAGCATAATTTTAGAAGTAAAAAACAAAACCATATTTGTGGAAGTGCAATTTAGATACTTCACGTGCTCTATTCAAATATATACTACTAATTCACATCTCAGCTCCCCGTGGATTCGATCCCGACTCCTTGTTGGGTATTATTATTGCAATCGACCGTTTCATAACCTCAAATAGAGGTGTGACTTGGACGAGATCAGGCACCACTAAAACTACCAGAATGACGAGGACTCTTATCCGACAGTTGCCCCCTCTCCTGAGCATGAACCATCTTGATTCGCCTAGCAATGTTTGAAGCCGTCTAGAAGGGAATATCACTCTCGATCTCCTTGGCCATCTGTAGCATGATAGTGTAAGTGAGTCTATCAATAAATCTCCTCACTCTCTTCCTCTCAATAGGAAGCAAGATAATGGCATGACGAGCTAGGTCCACAAAATGGGTCTCGTATCGAGTAACGGTCATACTACCCTGCTGAAGGCGCTCAAACTGTCTACGGTACTCCTCTCTCAGGGTGACATAGAGGAGCTTCTCTAGAATAGCTGTGAGAACTAATCCCAAGTAAGTGCAGGCGACTGAGCTGGTCTGGTCAGCATATGATCTCTCCGTCACCTCTTGGCGGAACCCATCATCTGAAACATAGCAAAATCGACCCCATTGGTCTCAACTATACCCATGTTCTGCAGCACCTCATGGCAGCGGTCAAGATAATCTTGTGGGTCCTTGAAAGGTGCACTGATAAGTTGGTATTTTACAAACTTACGTTGTCTTTAAACATATACTTTTGCTATGTTTGAGTGATAAAATCGTGTATTTGGTGTTATTTACTTCTATTTTACAGGTTGTATGTGATTTAGAAGTAATGGTGAAGAAACCAAGTGAAAACAAGTCAAAAAGGAGCTAAAATGGAAAAAAACAAAGTCTGCCCGGTTATTACCCTGTGCGATCGCAGGGAACAGTACGTGATCGCATAAGTCAACAATGGTAGAGAACTGCGAACGCGGGTGAATAGGTGCGAATGCAAAGAAGAAAGCCTGGTCAACGGCTGGTCAACTGAGCTATGTGAACGCGGAACACTGTATGCGATCGCATAGCTTGAAGAAAACATTCAAAGCGAACGCATGAGAACATATGTGATTACATAGTGTATTTTCTGGGCAGTTCTGGGCAAAAATGGAATTTACGTTTTTAATCCCCAAACCCTTTAATAATCAACCTAGTAGGATCTTTGGCATATCTTTTGGCTTATTTTCAGTTCCAAGCACTAGAGAGAACAAGGTGGAAGCTAGAGTTTTGCACACACACTTGGTTTGAAGATTTCAAGCTTGTGGTTAAGGATTTCTTACCCATTTATGTTTATTTCTTTATTTTCTTGCTTTGTATTGTATATCTAAGTTGTGTAGTATTTTATCCAACACTTGAATCTTGTTTATGGGAATATTCATATTTAAAGTGTGGATTAAATACCTTGTTGTGCTTATGTATTGAATGATTTTTATCCTTTTATGAAGTGAGTTATTGTTACTTTAATTATTATTGTTCTTTAATGTTTCCAAAAGGGATTAGTTAACCCTAGGACTCACCTATTTACTCCGAATTAATTTTGGAAAAGATAATTTGGGATTGGGAAAGATTAATTAACAAGAACTTGAGGCTTTAACCCTCATTTTATAGATTCTACCTAGGGATAGGATTGAACTACTTGTAGCCATATCCGGGGGTGCTTAATCTCTCAATTGTTTTAGGGATAATTCAATTAGGAATTCTTGTTAGTCTTTGGAAGAAGCTAATTAAGAATTATTATTCGTGGCTAATTAACATAAACTCGCTCGTATTTGTTAAATCATGAAATACATTGGACCGTTACTTAAGTGTAATTCCTGATGCAACCACACTTGTAGCCATTGATCATTTTACTTGCTTTCTAGGTTAGTTTACATTTCCACATTTAGGTATAGATATTTTCTCAAATCAATTCTAAGTGTTTGGAACTGCATAACAAGCGATAATTCTCTTACATTCCTAATCGCCTACATATTGTTCTCTTTGGGATTCGACCCCGACTCATAGTTGGGTAAATTATATTGCATGCGACCGTGTCCATTTACTTTTTAGTAGTGGATTTGGACGTCATCAAAATTGGCGCCATTGCCGAGGAACAAATTGGCGTAATTTAGGTTGTTTGAGAAATAAGCGTAAGTGCTTTGGTCCAAACTTGTAAATATTTGTGTAATTATTTTTCTTACCTTCGTCTATTTTTCTTGTTTGTTTCTTATTTACTTTCTTAGTTTTGAAAAATGGCATCATTTAATGAAAATTGGTCGGATGGCAGTTGTTCATACTTTGATGACCCTTGTCCTTATTGTGGAGGACCACACTCGTGGAAAAATTATTTAAATTCTCCCGGGGGTGGATTGTGCGCGCAATCTCAAACCCATGAGTGGAATATTTGTGATAAGTGTGGTTTTCAAAATGGTCATTGGGATGATTGTGCTTATTTGCCCTTCCCTTCCCCAAGCCCCCCCTAGATGATTTTACTTTTTGTGATGAAAATTATAGGGCTATGGAAGTAGAAGAAGTTGAGCATGGTCAAAAGGAGAGTTCAAACTCATGTTGGAATGCCTAATTGAAGGAGGAGACAAAGAACAAAGTACCTTGGAAGAGCTTTTGGAAAATAGTCTCCAAAATGACTTGGCACTTGAAAGGTTGCACTCACAAATGGGAGAAATGCTTGAAGCTTTAGAGGTCCAAAAATCCTCGGAAGTTAATGATAGCCAAGAATTTTCCTTAGATGTGGAAGCCGAAAATCCTTCCTTAGCGCTTTATCAAAACCAAGAAGAACTCTCAAATTCTCAAAATGAGAGGATGATGCTCATGTTGGAGACCATTCTTGCAAATGAGAAGAAGCACAACTTTGCACTCGAGGACTTGAAACAAAGCTTGACTCAAAATAATGAACATATCCACACTTTGGAAGATCAAATGAAAATATTAGTTGAGGCTCAATATGCCCACCAACTTGAGAGTGTGGAAGGAAGCCAAGAAGAGTCCAATTTCGAGGAAGAAAGTGAGATCTACTTTGAGGAATCAAGAATTGAACATCAACCAACCGACTCCATGAGTGTTAATGATGCCAAGAAAGATATGGAATTAGAGTCATCCGAAGTAAATGAAAATTTGGTAGAAATTGACTCTAGTTCGGGGGAAAAAGAGGATGTCAAAATCCGGGAAGAATTACAATTTGGAGGGTTGATGTCACATTCCAAACATTTTTCAACATTGGAATTATGTGGTGATATGGGAATTGAACTACACGAGTCAATGAGGGATTGCGAGGAGGAAAGAGCAAAATGAAGAAATTAAGTCTTGGCTTGATCATCTACTTACCACCACCACCAACCCCCCCCCCCCATCGCTCGTGGTCACAAGCTTGATTCCAAGCTAGGTACCCGGTTCATATCATCCAAGTGGCGAGAAAAGTGGTAAAGTTGACTTGCGTCGTGCCACGACGTTAAATGCGGCGCTTGGTGGGAAGCAACCCATCGGTTTTCAAAAAAATTTAGTCATTTTTGAAATTTTTTTTTTAGAATAGCTTAGAATATTATTTCTAACCAATCGGCCAAGTTTCAAATTTTTGGAGTTGATTTGAGCAGGTCGCGGTGATCGGGAAGCCAAAAACCAAGAGTTGGTGCAAAATTGCAGTGCAGCACACTGTTGCACTATGCGATTGCCGCAATAGAACTGCGATCGCATTTCAGCAGGTCGCAGATCCACTATGCGATCGCATAGTTGACAAAGCAATCGCAAAATTTCAAGATTTTTTGCACAATTCGATCGCAGTTATGACCCCGCGATCGCATAGCTCCAGGTAAGTGAAAAACATTAAAACACTGGAAACGGCTATGTGCCTACTATTCTGCCCAAAACGAACTCCCTCACCCCTGTCCCTAAAAAATCATATCAAGGGTTTCCTCTCTTCAATTCCATCTCAATACTTAAGTTTAATCTCAAAGGTATGTGCTTCGTTATTCTAATCTCTCTTGAAGTCCATTCTTGGTGCTCCAAAGGTGAATGAACAACCATTTTCTCTTTTTTCTCTACTTCATGTCTTGGGCTGAAATTTTAGAGTGTTGGTTGTGAATATTGTGCTTGAATGTGTGCTTGCTTGTTGGGTAAAGTTGGTTGAGAGAGTGAGTTCTTAATTGTTGAAAAATTTGGGGTTAGATCTGTGTATAATCTCTCTAAAGTTGCTATAAAAAACTGATGCTCATCATGTGTTTGGGAAAATGCCCAACAGAGTTTCAACTGGGCGAGGCAAGAGACCTTATGCGATCGCGTTGACTGTTCCGCGATCGCATAGGTCTAAGTTGTGCACTGTGGAAACTTGCCTTATGCGATTGCGTTGACTGTTCCGCGATCGCATAGCTTTAATTTCTGAAGATCAAAATTTTCTCTTTGCGATCGCATGTCTATCTATGTGATCGCATAGCTTTAGCTTCAGCAGTCCAAAACAGTATCTCTACAGAATTTTTCCCTGATGCTTTCTAATCTTTTTCTTTGGCCTAAGTGCATCATAATACAGTGTATAAAGTACCCGTTCATGCGTTTAACATTTGGTCTCCATTTGTAGGTACTTTGTGCATAAAATGGCCTCGAAAAATGTTGAAAATGTGCAAGAATATGTTCCCCCAGCTGTGGAAGAAGAGTATTTTGATGCTACGAGATTAATGGTGGCTGAGTGTGAAAGGAATTATGACAAACTCATGTCAAAGAGCATTGTCAAGGAACGGGGCATCCGGTTGGACAACGTTGAGGCTAAAATGCCGGATTTTTTTCGAAGACTGGCTGACAGCGGGTGGATATGCTTTGCTCCTGAACCAATCAAAGCGAACTACACAATAGTTCGAGAGTTTTATGCCAACGCCTTGAAGACTAATTTCCAGGGGAATATATTTACTTTTGTCAGAGGCAAGCGGGTTGACTTTGGCCCCGAGGTAATAAATGCACACTACGGGCTTCCCAATGCTGACAATGAGGTATACAGAGCTAGAGAAAGAGAGAGAGGAACACGGTGGTTGGTGGAAAATCTTCATGACGGGGTGTAACCGACTTGGGAAAGAATACACAAAGGGGTTGATTCACATGAGTTCACTGTGGAAGCCAAGCATTGGCTATCCATTATCTATGCCAGGATTGTGCCATCTAGAAATGAAACTAAAGTGACGCCTGAGAAGGCATTGATGATTGTTGGCATTATGGATGGCTTGCCAGTGAATGTGGGCCAGCACATCGTGACTGAAATTGAGGAAGTATGCAATGAAAGGTCTAGAAGCCTATTCTTTCCCTCATTGATCACTCAGTTGTGCTATGTTGTTGATGTGCTACCGAGCCCGATTGATGTTGAGAAGGACCCTGCTGTAGCAATATCTCCATTGCTTCGAAAAGGGCCAACTGACAAGAAGAAAAAGAGAAGGATTGATGTGCTATCTCCTTCATTTGCGCAGTTTGATGAGTCCACCAAGGGATCTGGTGGTGCCTCCACAGCTACAACAGAAGCACGTGACCCCATGGTTCCACTTCCCTATGGACCCCCCACTATGTGCCACATTTCCCATCAAATCTATGGTTTTGATGCTCATATTCGACAGCTTGTCATGGGTCTTCCCTCTGGTCCATCTGGTAAGGGCACCTCGACTAGGTCTGGTAAGAAGACAACGACCTTGGATGATGTAGTGCTGGAGCAAAAAGCAATCAAAAGCAGATTAGAAGACATGAGCCGGAGACAAGGAAAAGTTGAAAGGCGACAGATGAAGTTCAAGGAGCATGAGAAGAAGAAAAGCAAGTTCCTGTCGAGGATGATGCACAAGCTGAGTTCACTATGTGGCTCACAGGATTCTGAGGATGATGAGGAGGAGGATTTGGAGCTCAAATTTCCCACCACCTCTAGCTCCAAGTGATGCAGTATTCAGGGAGCACTTTCCACCACTTTACTCTATCATGTTTAGTTGCATTGGGGACATTGTAACATCTTTAGTTGGGGGTGGCTTCTTGTATAACTGTTGTTCTTGTATAATTGTGGATAACTGTGGGTATTGCATACTGGTACTGTGGTTGTTTTCATTTTGTTGTTAGTGTATTTTCATGTGATGTGTGATATTATTGTGTTTAGTAGCTTCTTATTTTTGTCTTTTCGTTTTTATATATATTATGTTTTAGTTACTTGATGTTTATTAGCTTCTTAATTTTTTTTTATATAGTATGTTTTATGTTAGTGGCGATATCCTTGATTTTCTTTATACCACGGTTTTTTTTTCAAGGATGCCAATTTTCTTCTTGAACCGGGTAATTGTTAGTAAATTTTTGTTGACTTTTCCCGATGATGGATAGCTAGGCAACTTTCTTAAGGGAATTAGTCTTGTAGTTAGATATAGCTTATGTTAATTTAGGAAAAATAAATGGTTTGAGTTGGAGTTTGTGCCCATTGACCAAGTTGTGGCTTGCTTGGTACCAACATGATTTAAACCTCGGCATATGAATTTTTGGTTGTTGAAAAAGAAAAATAACTGGAGTAAAGATGTCATGACTTTTAGACTCAAATTTTGGCTCTTTGATTCACTAAATAGCTTCCTATGCTATATGCAGCCTCTTTGAGTCATTGGTTTCAATTGAATTTTGGATCTGTATTCCACTTGAGTGTTCATGTGCCATGTGTGGTGAGATTTATTGTGAGTTCTTTTGCATTACTTGTAGTCTAGAACTTGCCCGGAATGTGCTTCAAGGCGAAATCATAGACTAACTTGGTTTGAAAAATGATATTAGGCCTTCCTTGGACCGCCATTGTGCCTTAAATTTTCTACCTTTTAATATTTTCCCTAGTCAACCCATTTTGAGCCTTTACCTTGTTCTTTGGAAACCATGTTACAAACTTTATTCCTTTGTTCTTTATTGATATAGCTTTTGGCACGCTACCACCCTAAGTACTTTGAAAGTGTAAACATAGGCTAAAAGCCTAAGTTTGGGGGTGAAGGTTGGAAAAGTTGTCATATGGAAGTTGTTTAAAAAGGTGGAAGGTAGAAAAAAATTAAACCTTCCTTGATTTTGAAAAGGAAAGAAAAAAAAATATAGAATAAAATGATAAGAAGTTGTGAATAGAGGGAAGACTAGGTGTGGAATGAAAAGTGAAGAAAGGATGGAGAATGTTTTCGAAGGAAGTGGACTTTGATTGTAAATTTTGTAGTGCTTGGGGAGGTTTTGAGTCACTCTAACAAAAATTGTACCCTACCTTAACCAAAAGCCTAAACTACAACCCTTTAAGTCCTAATTGATTTTGAACCAAGTTGTCTACATTAGTGGAGGAATACATGAAGGGCAAGCCTATGGTACTACTTGTATGCATTTGAACATCCTTTTGAGAGAGAGTTAATTCTTTCCATTTGATATCCCATTTGTGTTTTAAATTAAGATTTATGAGTGTGGGATCCTCTCTTAAATGTGAGGGCACATGAGATTTGAGTTGTGAATTTACTCCCATTTTCAATTGGAAGAAATAACCAAAGAAAGTTGATTGTGATAGAGACGCAAATGTTGAAGCTTTAGTGTCATGACTTGATTGCTACTTTGATTTGCATTAGTGTTTAAGCACTTGAAATGTAATGAAGTTCATGAGAAGTGCTTGATAATTCATATGCTTTGGAGTAATTGTTGGTACCAATCGAAGTCATGTTTTTGTGCTTATAGTAGACCTTTTTGGCTTGGCATGATATAGATGCATTGTTGAGTTAACTACTTGGGAGGAGATTTTGTCGCTTTCATTGCTTGAGGGCAAGCAATAGTTTAAGTTTGGGGGTTTGATAAGTTGGTATTTTACCAACTTACCTTGTCTTTAAACCTATACTTTTGCTATGTTTGAGTGATAAAATCGTGTATTTGATGTCATTTACTTCTATTTTACAGGTTGTATGTGATTTAGAAGTAGTGGTGAAGAAACCAAGTGAAAACAAGTCAAAAAGGAGCTAAAATGGAAAAAAACAAAGTCTGCCCAGTTATTACCCTGTGCGATCGCAGGGAACTGTACACGATCGCATAAGTCAACAATAGTAAAGCACTGCGAATGCGGGTGAATAGGTGCGAACCAAAGAAGAAAGCCTGGTCAGCGGCTGGTGAACTGATGTGAACGCGGAAGACTGTATGCGATCGCATAGCTTGAAGAAAACATTTAACGCGAACGCATGAGAACATATGCGATCGCATAGTGTATTTTCTGGGCAGTTCTAGGCAAAAATGGAATTTTACGTTTTTAATCCCCAAACCCTTTAATACTCGACCTAGTAGGATTTTTGGCATATCTTTTGGCTTATTTTCAGTTCCAAACACTAGAGAGAACAAGGTGGAAGCTAGGGTTTTGCACACACACTTGGTTTTGAAGATTTCAAGCTTGTGGTTAAGGATTTCTTACCCATTTATGTTTATTTCTTCATTTCCTTGCTTTGTATTGTATATCTAAGTGTGTAGTATTTTATCAAACACTTGAATCTTATTTATGGGAATATTCATATTTAAAGTGTGGATTAAATACCTTGTTGTGCTTATGTATTGAATGATTTTTATCCTTTTATGAAGTGAGTTATTGTTACTTTAATTATTCTTGTTCTTTAATGTTTCCAAAGGGATTAGCTAACCCTAAGACTCGCCCATTTACTCCGAATTAATTTTAGAAAAGATAATTTGGGTTTGGGAAAGATTAATTAAAAAGAACTTGAGGCTTTAACCCTCATTTTATAGATTCTACCTAGGAATAGGATTGAACTACTTGTAGCCATATCCGGGTGTGCTTAATCTCTTAATTATTTTAGGGATAATTCAATTAGGAAGTCTTGTTAGTCTTTGGAAGAAGCTAATTAAGAATTATTATCCGTGGCTAATTAACATAAACTCGCTCGTATTTGTTAAATCATGAAATACATTGGATTGTTACTTAAGTGTAATTCCCGATGCAACCATACTTGTAGCCATTGATCATTTTACTTGCTTTCTAGGTTAGTTTACATTTCCGCATTTAGGTATAGATATTTTCTCAAATCAATTCTAAGTGTTTGGCACTACATAACAAGCGATAATTCTCTTACATTCCTAATCGCCTACATATTGTTCTCTGTGAGATTCGACCCCGACTCATAGTTGGGTAAATTAAATTGCATGCGACCGTGTCCATTTACTTTTTAGTAGTGGATTTGGACGTCATCATGCACCACTGAAGTGAACTGGAAAGAACTTAGAAAACTTTTCCAATCTCAATAAAACTCAGAAGACATGGTGGGCCTATCACCGGCCTGTGCCGCAACAACCGGCTGAACTACCCCAACTAGTGGGGCTGCTGGAGTCTGATACTGGAGAGTCATCTACTCTGGAGTGTGAGTAGCGGGAGTCTGTGCTCCTCCCCTAGCCTAAGAGACGGCTGGTGCCATCGGGAATGTACCGGCCTAGGCCACACTCTCCATAAGGCCCACCAAACGGACTAGAGCGTCCTGAAGCATTGGAGTGGCGATGAACCCCTCCGGGACCGGAGCTGGTCCAACAGGTACAGTCTGAGATGGAACCTCCTTATCAAAATATACCTGAGGCTCCATTGCTGGTGTTTCTGCTCGAGCTCTATGCTGAGCTCTGCCTCGGCCTCTGGCGCGACCTCAGCCTAACCTCTGCCCCTAGTAAGAGCTTCCATTGGCGGCTCCGGCTTTTTTCTAGCTGTAGATGCAGTACGTGTTCTCGCCATCTTCGAGAGAAGAAGAATAGAAGAGTCCAATCATCAATGATAGAATAAAATCGATGATAGAGAAGAATAGAAGTGAAATTGTTCCTAAACTCCACAGCCTCATGAAGATAAGTATAGACGTCTCCGTACCGATCCTCCAGACTCTACTAAGCCTGCTCATGACTCGTGAGACCTAGGTAACCTAGTGCTATGATACCAGCTTGTCACGACCCGGAATTCTCACCTTCGGGACCGTGATGGCGCCTAACATTCCACTCACTAGGCAAGCCAACATTAGAGTAAATCTTATACCATTTTAAGCAATTCAAGTAATTAAAACCAATTAAACTGAAATAAAACTGGAATAATATGCGAAAAGGTATAACAACAAAAATATCTAAGTACAACCCCGAATCTAGAGTCACATGTGCACGAGCTACTAGAAGTTCTACAAATAGAGTCTAAAATAAATACAACTATTTTGAATGAAATGAACAGTAAAAGAGGAAAGTGGAAGGGGACTTCAAGGTCTGGGGATGTCAGCAGATCTACCTCAAGTCTCCAAATGTGATAATCTGAGTTGATGCACCTCACGTACGGCTAGGACCAGTGCCAAAATCTGCACAATAAGTACAGAGTGTAGTATGAGTACCAACGACCCCATGTACTCTATAAGTGCGGAGCGTAGCCTCGACGAAGTAGCGACGAGGCTAAGGCAGTCACTTACAATAACCTGTATGCAGTAAAATAAAGACAGGAAAGGAAATAAGAAAACGAATTAAAAAAATTAACACATGAAAGTAACTCAAACTCTGAAGAAAAACAAGTAAATACCATAAATACCAATCCTTAGAGTCTCATATGAAAATACCGAAGCCAACACAACACAATAAGGAATAGAAATATATAAATTATTGTCGCACGCAACCCGATCCCACCATGCAACAAAATTCTCCCTTTTTCCAGCATAGTAATTGTCACACCTCCTTTTTACACACCTACCCCGAAGGATAATGTATAAGGGAGTTTTTCCATTTAAAGTGACATTATTCGAAATGGGATTATTTATTTATTTTAGAGTCGCCACTTGGGAAAGGATTGGTTTTTGGTGTCCTAAGTCACCGATTTAATTTGAATCCCAAATCGAGGAAAAACTTCGACTTCCCAATTGGAGTCTGCGAACCAGAAATTCTGAATAAGGAATTCTGTTAACCCGAGGGAAGGTGTTAGGCACCCCCTTGATCCCGTGGTTCTAGCACGGTCGCTTAAATTATTATAAATGGCTAAAAATCTGGTTTTTATACATGTTCAAACCTATAATGTAATTTAATAAATTTGTTTAACCGCTTTTAATTAGTTTTTTTTTATGAAAGTGAACGCCGTTTAAGAGCGTGTTTTTAGATCACGTCACATGAAATGCACCCGGATCCTCGACACCTCTTATTCAACGTTTTGGGATTTGGATTTGGGTCGCATGAAATGCACACCCGTAGTTAAGAAAGTAAAATTATTAAAAAAGCGCGCCTAAAGTGGCTAGCGTCTTGTTAACTTTGCAGGAGGCCATGAAAATTCGCTAAATGGCACGTCCCGAATTTCTAAGTATTTCAATATAAGCATTCAATGAGGGCTCCGCAATTTATATGTTTTGTGCGGCGAGGCTCGTCTCATTTTTATTTAAAGGTCATCCTAAAAGAAACTATGATTTTCTATTACAGTGTTGTCTCTAAAAGGGCCCTAATTAATTCGCATTTATAAATTCGGGCCTCAAGTTCAAGTCCGAATTCAAACAAAAGGGAAGACCCTCTTAATTTTAACCCGCCACCTAATTTGAAACCCAAATTTATATTTGTGAATTAATTTCCCATATTCCTATGTAACTTTGAAGGGCTTTTGATTTATGGCAGTCTTGGGCCTAATAGCACGCCTCAAATCAAACGAACCATGGATATCCTTATTAAAACTAATTCGAAATTTAATACCACAACTACATCACGGGAACCGTACCTGTAGCCGTGATAATTTAATTAGCGAACTACTAAATTCAAATTTATTCTCATAAGGGTTTCGTGATTGGGACATTGGGATGTTCTGCTACTCTTTGGAAAACTTACAGATCATGTATGCCATCATAATTAAACAAAAACACGGTTTATCCTTCAAGAAAAGGTCAATTGCACTCTATGTTTTTATTGAGCTAGTGAATGACCCCTTAACAGATTTCTATGGTTCATGAGGCATCATCTTCCCTAGATGTCATAGTAACTCCAAAATATCTTAATACTTCAAAAGTATAATTGAAAATAAAGGAGAAACATATAGCCCATTACACATACAAACCAGCTGAAAACACTTAAATTACTGAATCAACACCAAGCTCAATGCTCGAACCTAACCACGAGCACTTTCAAAATTATACAGTTGGCTCATATTATATTTCAACCATAAAGTTCACGAGAAAAAGAGAAGATATGCACCTGAAAATTAGCTTTCCGATTAATTGAAGTGCAGCAATTACACGGATTGAAACGAAGCGACAATTACAGTCAGAAATCGACCCAGCTTCAAACGAAATTAGTAAAAATCGAACCGGAAAACCAACGGACAGTACCTCGACGCCTCCGGCGACCTCGAATCTGAACTTCCGATGAAACACAAATTCATTCACAACACTATTTCGACGCTTGACTAACAGACATGGACTCAACCAGAAAACGCAGCAGCGCCAGAGGTCGCCGGCGACCTTTGAGTTTACCCGGAATCTCCAACTGAAACAACGCCCAACAAAAATGGGGATTTAGACCTCATAACTTACATGAATGGGGGTTGTTAAGTTTGGTTTTCACTGAATTTTGACATGAATTGGGAGATGATTTCGTGGGATTTCAGGGAGGGATTTGGCGTGGAATGGAGATGTTTTCCAGGGCAGCTTCGTGGTGGACTTGAAGAAGAAGATCAGAAAAGAAGGTGGGGGTCCTTTTTTGAGAAATTGCGGCGCTTTTTCAGTGTATATCCCCGGCGTTATTTGTTGCCTCCGTGTGTTTTTGCATAGGTAGTATTATATAGGGTAGGGATTAGGTTAGGGGTATGGGCCTAGGAACTATGGGCTAGGGATTTTGGGCCAAAGACTAAAAAAATGGACTATAAGATTTATAAAAACGGGATAAACCAACCTAAAACTAATTCTTTCTTCTAAAATTATGTACAATTATAATATAAAAATATAAAACTAATTTTAATTAATTGAACTAAATTATAAAACATAAATTTTTTTTTTTTTTTTTGTGTTTTCAAGATTATAAAAATAATGATAGGGTACTATTTTTGTATTTTTTTTTTAAGATTAAAAATGACTATAAAATATTAATAAACCTATTTTTTTGTAATTTTTCATTTTTCTTGTAATAAAATAAAGTAAAATAGTAAAAATTAGTTGAAATGGCGATATTAGGCCTAAACTAAATATTTACATGCTAAAATGGGTAAAATTTCGGGGAGGGTCAAAAATCACATGTCAACAGTAATATCAACAATAATAAATAAATATATATTGCGACGCGCCACCCGATCACACTGTATAATCAGAATCAATATCATAATTCACCCTTATTTCACCATATCAATCAACTCTTATTTCACCTGTTGCGGCGCGCAACTAGATCCCACCATATTGATATACATTCGCCCTTATTTCGCCATATCATCCATCCTTATTTCACATGTTACGGCGCGCAACCCTATCCCAACGTACAATATGAATAAAATCAATAATTGCAATTAATTTAACAACTTAAATTACAAGAGTCCTCTACGATTAATGGATATGAAGCAGAACCAAAAAGGAAATCTTATCTCGAATTAAGAATCCGCTATAATGAATACTAAACAGCAAGACAATTCCATTAAATGACAATTAAGGGTACAAGTAAGTCATTTAAGGCAAGTAGCAGTAAATCATAGAAGCATGGGAGAATCTAATATTTTTAACACGAGAATAATAAGTGACAAGTAGCAAATAAAGGCATGGGAAGCATTTATATCACGTAATAGTTAAGGCATGAAATGAAATAATTAATGAAATGCGGAAAAACAGGGAAACAAGTATTTGTGCGGCGTCTATACACTCGTCACTTCGCATATACGCCGCAACACATGAATTTCACATAGCACATAGCTCAAGGGTTCCTAATTCCCTCAAACAAGGCTAAACCCAACACTTACCTCACTTCGCAGTCAACTCAGAGCTCTACCGGGATCTTTCCTCTAGAATCCGCCTTCAAACCAATCGTATCTAACCAAAATCGACTCTATAACATCAAATAATGCCTAGGGAAATCAATTACACTACATAAAGTTAAGGTTTTTAGACTTTTCCCAAAAAGTCAAAAAAAATCAACCCGAGCCCGCTTGGTCAAAACCCGAGATTCGGACCAAAACTCGTTTACCTATTCAATCCTGATCCCGATTATGTAATTAGTTTCGAAATTCGACCCCAAATTGAGGTCTAACTCCCGAATTTGCAGAAAACCACAATTCTTCCCGAACCCCTAGTTTTCTACAATGGAAGAATAAAGATTAAGGCTAGAAATTAATGGGTGATGATGGAAATGAAAGAAAATAAGTTAAGGTACAATAACCTATAAAAGGGTGATAAAATTCCTCCTCCAAATCGCCTCTAGGCCGAGCTCTAATGGAAAGATGGTGAAAAATGGGTGAAATCCCGTATTTGAAAAAATTTAAGGTCTATGCGTCAGGTTTTTATTGCGTTTGCGAAGGACCTGCCGCGTTCGCGATGCACAGCGGCCAAAATGGCCTACGCGTTCGCGAAGGGTGCTTCCCCCAGGCCTTCGCGTTCGCGAGCCAATGCTCGCGTTCGCGTAGAGGAAAGCACTGATCCCTTTCCCAGGTCCAAAGCCTACGCGTTCGCGAAGGCTAAGTCCCCCATTACTCCGCGTTCGCGACCCAGCTATCGCGTTCGCGATTAAGGATATCCAACCCCAGCCTAGTAAACTCTTCGCGATCGCGAAGAAGAAAACACCAGATGACAGCAGAAGCTAAAAAACATAATTTCTAAGTCTGAAACACCCGTAGCCCATCCGAAACTCACCTGAGCCCTCAGGGCTCCAAACCAAACATGCACATAAGTCCAAAAATGTCATACGAACTCGCTCGCACGATCAAAACACCGAAATAATACCTAGAACATCGAACACCAAAACGAATGAAATTTTCAATGAAACTTAAGAACATTCATTTAAACAACTGGACGTCTGAATCACGTCAATTCAACTCCGTTTTGCACCAAATTTTGCAGATAAGTCATAAAGAGAAACGGACCTATACCAAGTTCTGGAACCGAAATCCGAACACGGTAGCAAAAAAGTCAAACTACAGAGTTTTTAAGGCACGATTTCATATTTTAATCAATTTTTCACATAAAAACCTTTCGGAAGACGACACGGACTGCGCACGCAAAATCAAGAAAGGTTAAACGGAGCTATTTAAGGTTTTGAAATACAGAATTAAGGGTTAAAACTCTAAATACCTATCGGGTCATCACAATCTAGCTGAGTATTCTGAGTGTTCCAATCTCTCAGCTATACCCTGCTGCCTGCGCTATTTGAATTTTGATCAACCAGCAAACAATAATTATATTTCCTAGTTTTGGGTGTCTCGAAATCAGTTTGCATTGGTCCATTTTCCATCATTGTTACGTTGTTCTGCCAGTTTTAAGGTGTTACTTGTTAGTTCTACTTTCTAGACAAGCGTATTCTTTTCTCTAAAACATCCTTTATCACGAGGCAAAGACCACATTTACAACCCAAAAAAACAAAAACAAAAAAAGACCGCGATTGAAAGAATAATATAGTACAAATTTGTAAGTTTAATTAGTAGTAAATGCCACCATTTCTTAAGCAAACTATTGTTTTGGAAATTTGATCCGAGTAGCATGTCGTCTATTTTTGCATTTTCTTTGGGCTCTAATCTTTATGAAAAGGTTTGCTCACACATGTTGTTGAGGAATTGACCTTAATTGCTTTGCATCAACATTATATCAGCGAAGAGAACAAGAGATTTAATACGTGATGCTTTGAACTGATTGATGTAGAATGGGTTAATCCTCTACGCAGATGCAAAAGGAGATAAATTTATGGCCAGGAATATGGCATACAGTTTGGTTACTGGTTATTATAGAAATACGATGCTTCTTCCTGTGATGTTTAGAATTTACATCTTTCCCTTATTCTCAATGTTCCGAGCACCTTATCTATTTCTTGTACATTAGATTGATGTTATCTAGATACATATTATTCTCTTCGAATTCCACTTGTGAGATTATACTGGATATTATGATGTTATTTTTTTATTTTTTTTGTGGGTGGGCCAGAATGGTAGGTGTAGAGTCTAGTTATTCATTTTCAGATGGGAAAGAAAAGGGAGGAAAAGACAACTTTATATCTTTGGCTTGTGGATAGATAGATGCTTAAGGGAAGAGAAAGGAGAAAAAGAAGAGATAGGACCGTACGTAAAAGCTACTCCAAGCAGGCAGAAATAAAGAGAAAGGCGAAATGGCTTCATGGTCACTTAAATTTATAGGGCTTTTGAAAGTCCATACACAAACTTTGGGTTTTTTCATTTGAACACCTCTACTTGAGAAAATGTCTACTAATAAACACATTTGACCGTTGACTATGCTTAGGTGGCAATATTGTAGCTGATGTGGCAAATTGCGTGTTAATCACTGGTATTAAGCGCGTCTGAATCGAGTAACTCACAATAATCATTTCGCCTTGTTTTTTCGTGAGTTGTTGCTAATTAAGCACCGGTAGCTCAAAATAATCATTTCGCCTTGTTCAATTCTGGGTCGGAGATGGTATTCTTCAATTCTGGGTCGGAGATGGCATTCGCCTTGTTCATATCACTGCAACTCTCCAGCGGCTCCAGTTGGTCGGAGATGGCATTCCAGTGGTCCAAATCGCCCAAGAGCAATACCAATCGATTCCTGCTGCTGAGGAGGTCACGCCAATTGGCCATTACAACAAATTAATTGTCACAACTTTAAAGAAAATAAATTCTGCGACAGTGTTGATTGGAAAATTTCTCCGGCGATCTACCTAGCTAGAAAAAAATAGAGAGAGGAGAAGACGAAGAAGAACCTAGGAAGGGAGTGCTGATATGGAAGTAAAAGAAAGAGTTGCAGGTGTGGGGGGGAGGGGGGGGCGAGATAGGAAAGAACGGGGAAGGGGAAGAGGAAGCTGGAAGGGTTTAAGTGTTTTCTTTTTTATTGTATTTATTTTTATTTTTAACATATAAATATAGGTGACAATTTTTATTTAAAAATTACACATGTCATTAGTTGGGTGGGGTCTTAGTTTTGGATTGGTCAATTGCTGACTGGATGGACACGTCTGTGTATGTGTAATACACGCGCATAGGCTCAAGGGTCAGATGTGTTTATTAGTTAAGGGAATCATGAGTTCGAGTGTTCAAATGGGAAAACACAAAGTTTGTGTATCGGCTTTCAAAAGCCCTACAAGTTTAAGTGGCCAGGAAGTCATTTCGCCAAAGAGAAAAGAGACTCAAACTAATAAAACCTTTCTTCTTTTTTTTTTTTTGATACAATACAAGAAAATGTTCTTAATTAACGAATCTACACCAAAAATAAACAATTAACATAAAATAACATGTCTTTCCTATCTCCTCTTGACCTCTCTTTTTCATGTGCATGCATAGTGTCCACTCTCCACTTTTTCCTTTCTTTTAATCCAAAAACCCTTTTTTGGTCAATGAGTTGACTCAAATTAATAAAACCTTTTTTTTTATACAAAACCAAAAAAGATTCTTAACGAATCTACAACAAAAATAAATAATAGTAGCAACATACAACAACATGTCTTTTCTATAAAACATGCTCTGTGTATAATAAGTCCTTTTCTCTGTTTGGACAAATACAGGATTTCTCATGATAGTAAAGAGAAAAACATTGGTATTTTTGTTATAGTCAAAAAGGTTAAAAATGTCCCTAAATTATTGGAAAAGATTTAAAAATAGCCTTCATCTACCTATTGGGTTAAAAATATCCCTCCATCCACTTTTTTTGTTCACTTATGCCCTTTGACCATTAGGCCAATGCTGAATTATAAAAAATTATTATTTAAATTCCACGTGGCAACTTCTTATTGGTCGAAACTAAAACATCTAACCTATTAGAAAGACCTACCCATATCTACCCGTTTTTCGGACCAACCCACCCCAAATATTGACCCGACCCGAATAAAAAGTTCAACTAAAAAAAGACGCCTCACTTCCATCTAACTCTGTGGTGTCCGGGCATCAAGTACTTCTATTATTTTTTTGTAATCGTGGTGTCCGGATTAGCTTACACGCACCTCGACTAATACTAAGTACTTCTTAAATACCAATTAGAACACAAGGGAACCGTTGATTATAGTCTCAAATAAACTTAGCTAATCAAAATAAAACCAAGACCAAATAATTATACTTCCACATCGCAACAATTACGAAAAAATCGTTAACGCCGAAACGTTATACTACATGAATATGGTGACGTGTCCTGTAACCTAGCACTCAAAATGTTTCCAGGAACTTCTAATGTTTTTTCCAAGGAAAAACTAATGATTCGAACGAGTTTCATTGCAGTTCTATAAAAAAGTCAAGTCATCAAACTTTCTCTGTTACTAGTAACTTTTTTTTCATTCGTTGTTCGGAAATTCGCCATTAGTATTGACTATCCGGAAGAAAACGATCATTTCTAACCACTGATCTAAAATAAAATTACTAGAAATATCAAACTATACTTCCATAGATAGAATTAGTACCTCCATTCTGTGGAAGAGAGAATTCCCCGTGAAGAAATTGTGGTTAGGAAGTGGAGCGTCTTTTTTTTAGTTGAACTTTTTATTCGGGTCGGGATAGTATTAGGGGCGGGTTAGTCCGAAAAACGGGTAGATACGGGTAGGTCTTTCTAATAGGTTAGACGTTTTAATTTCGACCAATAAAGTTGCCACGTGGAATTTAAATAATAATTATTTTAATTCAGCATTGACGTTCAAAGGGCATAAGTGAACCAAAAAAATGGATGGAGGGCTATTTTTAGCCCAATAGGTGGATTAAGGATATTTTTAAACGTTTTTCAATAGTTTAGGAGCATTTTTAACCCTTTTCCGATAGTCCTAACAAGCAAAAACTATAAAACATGTTTATACATTTTTAGGAGCAAATAGTCCTAAACAACTTAGCAACTCAGAAATTTATGAATTATAACCCAAAAAATTTAGAAAAAAAAAAAAAAATTTAGAACTTCATGCCAAAAGAAATTGTTCTTCATACCAAAGGGCATCCATGAAAAACAAATTCCCAAAGGGCATTCAGGTTTAGCCATTATTATGATATAAAATGTAAGTCAACAAAGATGGAAGTCTCTTTTTCAGTACTATATTTGAATTGACAAACACTTCCTTAAATCAATTCATTTGACAAGCAGTAAGGCTTTGACATGTCTATTTGGGAACCACTTGCTTTTCATCGTATGTACATCTTCCATTAGCCAAAAACCATAGGGCTTAAAAAACTTCTCGCTTGAAAAGAATGATACAATTTTATATTTAAAAATAATTTAATTTTAAATTTATCATTTTACTTTTTTTCTTTTGATAACTGTGGTATCCAAACTAGTTTATGCGTTTCTCAACTAATTCCAATGGATACCTACTACTTCTCACCAGCAATAAGTACCAGACAACTACATCCACTAGGGCTTGGACAGAGCTAAGATCGCAATATCAAAAGTCTTCATTTCTTTCTTAAACTTCAAGCCGAGCCAAACTATGTTACATATATTGAAATGGAGGAAGTATATATTCAACCTCTTTAATATTCTTCTTGAATCATTATTTCTCTTGATTTTAATGCCATTTAAGATGCATGATTCCACC